>NW_027109758.1:1510883-1554821 GCF_000696795.3 Halyomorpha halys
TATATATATCATTGAACTCCTGGATAGGTAGGATTTTACGTGGATCGAAGATTTATAGCAGTGCTTTAGTAGAGATAGATAGCAGTTTCCGCCCCGCAAGGCCCAGGTCAAGACGCAGAGGTTGAAAGGCGGAGGATTTGTAGAGGGAGTGGCCTCCCAGGCACCATTGTTGAGGTGGCTTTTCCAATTGTTGAGCAATCTTCCTGAGTATTGTTGTAGCAAACAGCCTGGGCTATTGTCAGAGCGGTTGACGAACAGCGAGCTCACAAAGGCAGGGGGCACAAACACAAACACGGGGGGGAAGGGGCAACTCCAATGGTCTTCAGACTTTGCCGCCTTATATGCGTTGCTTTGACACTTCTCTGTCCCTTGTGTCACCTCTTTGCGGCATGCCTCATTTAAATAGTCATGGTCTTCTTTCACTGGCTTTTGTAATAGGTTGCACATACAAAATAAACGAATATTTATTATGTTTATGGTCTGTGGGTATTTAAACCTCCAACCGACATAATACTATCTAATGATATTTTAATATAATGATGTTTTAATTTAAAATTATTTTTTAGATAAGTTAAAATTTGTTCAGGAAGCCAATAAATCAAAACCACTTCAGCGAATGATTAGAAACTAGAAAAGTCTATCGGAAATACACGGTGCTATCTAATTAATTAACGAATACAGTCTCCGGGATAAAATCAGTATTAATGTTTTACCAGTCAGGTATACTAGGGGCAAATATCTTCAGAACCTCAATTAAATGGAATATGCATTTACGTAGGATGTGTACACATCAACTTACATAGTCCAGGAAGTAACAAAGGAAGTTCGTTTAAATTTTGATGGAACTTTTTAGTCATTCTGTTAACTATTGATAATTTTTTTAAGGAAGTATTTTTTGATTTATATTCTACTTTTGAATTATTTAAACTGTTAGAAGAAATCGGAACTGCTGGATTAGGTATCCAATGCTGCTTATTGGTGTCCAGTTGTTGCAAAGTTGGTTCTTGCTGTTCAAGTTTTGCACGATCAAACTCTGAAAGTTTACTCAATGGTAAAAAATGATTAGACATTCGGTGATTAGTATATAGTGGAGGCGGTTCTCACAGATCTAGCTAAAATAGTTTACGCTTTAAAAAACAATTCCTGGTTGAATTTGATTTCTTTATATCTTTAAGTTCATACAGGTTCTCCCTACTGTAGTTTGTATTGTGGCAAAAACTCGCGGAAACGGGACATTTTAATATTTTTCGACCTACTGTAACCTAAAAAACTTCATTAAAATCGTTCCTTTGTTTCCCCTTGTTAGTAAAAACTTCTTAAAATCTTTTTATTTCGTCCGTTTATTCAATGAAACGTTGTGATGGTTAAGTTAATATTTCGGGTTATTTAATAAAAGAAGCAAGGTGTAATAAATTATTTCTCTATAATTATACCTACCACATTAACTCTTTTTAATTATCTTGATTTTACTATCATAGTCAAGCAACAAACATCATTTATAATTAGTGATTAAGATGAACAGATATTTCAATGGTTACTTGATTGAAACAAATTGACTGTGTTAATTTTTTACTCATTATTTTGCTATCGTGATGGGGAGGTGAGAATAATGAGAATTATATGTCCTAATGAGGAATAAATTAACAGTACAGTATTCAAGAATATGGAATGCTTTTTTTGGGGAGGGGAGATAAAAGAAAAAAACGAAACGATTAGAAAATGATTTAATAAACACTATTATATACTACAAAAACGGCGATTTGTTAAGGATTGTACAAATATATATATTTACTAAATGCACAATCATGTAGTAACCATTTCATGCAAGTGAAGACTCTGGTATGTTAGATTGCAGTCAGATATATAGTGCTACCTTAAGAGTAAAGAAACTTTCTATTAATTTCATTAAATTGCACTTAATGAAAAGAACGATTGAATAGAATCAGGGTCAGGCAGAAGGACTGAGGGAAAGTAATGGAGCAGATCACACACCAAATCAACAATTCATCGTAACAATAAAAAGTTAATCCATCATCGCACATCAAGTAAATATACAACCTGAATCACAAAGGTTTAATTCACAGTAAATCATTTCAATAGAAAATTCATTAAATTTTAGAACATAAACAGAAAATTTTAGTTTGGACAAATTTAATATATTTTGTATTCATCAGCTTAATTTGGATTTTGTGCATTTAGCCTTATTTGTTCTGTTAAACATCTATTGAAAATGTAGTTTATAGTTAATTTTGTACATCAATTCTATCATTTAAATTAATCCTTACAGTCCACTAATTCATTTCTAACATAACTAGTACAATCCACTCCTACATTATTAACATATCTCCCTAAGAAGACCATCTTTAATGACCAGAGTAATTCAGTGAAAGCTATATATTACTCATAGATCAACAAAGTGTCTTAGAGCTGGCGTTGTTTAGGATTAGTTTTTAAAAATTGAGACAAATAATTTATAGGATAAATGTTTATCATTTCGATCTTAAACGGAACCCTCGTACTAAGGAGGAAGAATATTGTTCTGAGAAGAAGCTCCCACACGGCGTGCACCTGGTACTTGATCTTTGTCCCCTGGCAGATCATCTCCAATCCTACTTTTAATCTTTCGTCATATTTTTTTTAAAATCTCAAATATGATTCCCATCAGTGGCAATTATTCGATAAAAACAAAATCTCTTCCAATTTTGCGTAAATCATGTATGAAAGGTTTATGACCGAAGTCTAAATCAGAAATTTATGTCTTGAACATTTAAATCCCGAATCCAATCAAATAGGTTAACATTATAAACCCTCATCCATCATGGAATATGAATTATTTCATGTCATAGATTAAAATTGCGATTAAAAAAAAAAAAATGAATGATTTATTTTCTTTCGATTGATTCATGTTTCAGATCGCTTATCATTATTACTTCAATCATTATGATCATTTCTTTTTTGTGAATCAAAAACTTCTTTTTATTCCTACGCATCTTCAGTTTGGACTTATTCCTTGGGCCCATCGCGCAATAAATTTTAACTGAGCCCGATGGGGATCGAACCTTTGTCGTTTTCAACCGAGTACTTCGGAATCTTGGATCTAACGTGTCTCCCCATAACGTTTTCCGTCATTATGTCTTAGAGTCGATCAACTGTTCCACTTTTATTTTTAAAAAATGGGTTTCTTTCATTTATGTTCAAATCAGGTATGGAAATTTTATGATCCAAGGCTAAATTATAAATGTATGCCCATTATCACACGGAATAACATTATAAATTCTTACCCATTATGGATTAAATATGATATATATTACCAATAACTATATTTTATCAAATATCGATATATTGTGACTTGATATTTTTGCTAATAATGTAGAATATTGGTGCCTTACCAGGATTTCGCGAAATAATTAAGGAATGGGTCGTTCCAAGTTAACTAAAACCAGTTTTGAATCTTGCCATCTCAAATTGTCTTCATTTTTGCACAGATGTTGTGTACGTATCCTAGCCTTGCTTAACTTTTGCTGAAAAGACGGATCACTTTATTTGTATCAAATGATAATGCAGGAGTTCCATCATTTTTCTACTTCAACCAAAAGGGTTCTGTCTCCAAAACAAAGTTGGGAACCAGCGATCTACATCTTATACCATAGGCCCTGGCATCCAGGAACCTCTGCAGTTCCTCACCGGTACTTCATTTTATTTTTCCCCCTCCTCCTCCTCCTTTTAGGCATTATGGGTATTTACGGTAGTGGGTTGTTATGCGTTTCTACGTATAATTGGGTTGATCCTACAATCTTCTACCCGCATTGAAAGCCATTGAAGACCTTGACCTGTTCTCAGTCATTAGCCAAGGAACATCGAACGTAGAGCCCTGCCTTCCTAAGCAATTTGGCTCACTGTGGCCCTTAGGTTGTGCTATAAACGCTTATATGCTCGGTGGTATCTGCGGCTATGGTATTGTTTAACATAGGGAGTCAATAATGGAATGGTGTACTCTTCTTCCAGCGCCAAGATTCTTCATCGATATTCACATGAAGATTCTTCAGTAGATTCACCGAGTCTTATCTCACCATCATATTAGTGGCTTAACATATCTTCTTCCAAGATGAGAGGTAATCTTTTTGCAAGGCCCTGTAGTGCCCCCTAAAACATTGACCGGCAAGCTCCTGCGACTCCTAGTAGAGCCCATCCGTACTACAGTGGTACTGGTACTGGTATTGTGGAAACATAGACGGTATTATGGTTCTTCCAAATGTGGATTTTAAGGGAATCGAATCCAATAAATATGCTCAAATTATGGGATCAAATTGAGTATTCTAGTCTCAATATTTAATCTCTTGATAAAAAAAATCAGTAATTGTTGACTTTGGTTCTCAAAAAAAATCTTTCAAGAAAGGGCTATCAAATTAAAAAAAAAATAGATAAATCAATCAAAATCAAGTATACTCGTCGGCAGATAATGTGGTGGAAACCTGCGTACCATAAAAAATTGCTGTGGTACTCCATAAAGCTCTAAGTTTGTTTAAAGGGAAAGAAAATGTGTCGGAAAGAGCAAAGAAGACCACACATGAACCAGGGGCACGTGTTAAGAAGACCACACATATGGTGGCACGCGAGCTTGGGTTCGTATGCGTTCGGGTGCATTCGGCTTTATCCGGAAGGAGTCGAACGGCACGCGCCCCTCGGGGAACTTCGTGTGTGTTCGGGCCACACACCGGCTACCCACGCGCCGCGGATCACACCTTGTAATGAGATGGCAATTTGTCAATTAGGAGACTACCGACCATCGACCACCCGTACTCTCGTTCTACCGCTTTTATACCAACCTCTGTCTCCTTTTTATCTCCTCGCTTACCAAAACAAATAACCCGTCTCCACTTGAGGTGGGGATTGAAGAATGGGCGGAGTAAATTTACTACCGCCCGGTCCCACGGTTCGTTTGTCAAGTTCAGATGAATGTAATAAAATATCACCAATGTTTTTAAAAAGAATTGTGGATAAAACTTCACATTTATCAGCACTGTACTCATTGTGTTATGTACTTGTATACGTTTTTATGTACTTGTATACGTATTTTACTTACGTACATCTCTCAACACCATACTTCTGTTTAGAAAAATAAGAAAGAAGTTCTTATTCTGTAATAAATTTTTTAAAAAATGGATATACTGAGAAAAATAAATTAGATCGGAAGCGATAAGATCAATAATTGACATTCCACAGCAGCAATGAGAATGTTATTTTGAAGTGGTGTGCACTCTATACAAGCCTAAGCTTTGTAAATATCTCTTCGGAATATTGATTTGACTCACATGTATTATTTTGCATATGCAATATATTACGCTGTACGAGGTGTTATTTTTTATCTAATTATGGAACCGTTTTTTAAAATATTATTTTATGAGCAAAATATACGTATCGATGGCTTCACATAATGAGGATATCACTATCTTATTTTTCGAAACTTATTTATTTTGTTTGTTTGGATTACAACTTCTAACCAATAACTTCGTGGTTTAAAAATAGATGAAAACCGATATTGGTCTTATTTATTGGGTTTCAACCAATTTTAGATAGTTATAAGATCACCGTTTGAGGTCATCTAAAAATGTGCAAATATTTTATTAAGATGCAATGTAAAAATTTTTCTTCTACCTAATTTTCGAAAAATTGCTGTAACAAACATTATTGGCATTGATATTTCTAACTCAATTCCAAGGTCTGAAGTACCAATGAAGTTTGGTTACTCATGAGTGTTCATTTTTCTCAAAGAAATTCATTGGTTTCAGTCCATATAATTATTATTAAGAGTACATTTATACCTACTATAATTTTATTTTATTTTTTATATTATATAATTTTTTGATGTTGGATTCTTCACTTATGTTTGTGTATGGGCAGTAATACCGGGTTATTCTACAGGTGTAGAACATATTGTGTGAAAGTTGAAATAATTCTTAAATTAAAAAAAATATTTCTTACAAAATATTTCTACTATGGATTCCAGAGCACTGTGGGGTTGCGGAGAATGAAATTGCAGACCATGAGTGCAAAACAATAAATAAAGCAGTCATAAGCCAAAGGTGGAAAGCAAGTCATCCAAATCGTAATCCCCATGACGATTTTTCAAGCTAACCTTTTTTTTTTTTTTTCTGACCTCCTAGAAAAAATTAAACAACAAATTAAATATATACAAACAGAATGAAATGTATATACACAGGCAAATAAATATCTTGGATTGCCAGTGTGGCATTATAAGATAAGCTGCCGGGTCCGCTGAAGGCGGTGTCATCGATGATGGCATGAGTCTGCCGTGAGCGTAATAGGAATAGGGAGGGGCTATTTCAAGCTAACCAGAAGAGGTCGTCATTTTTCACCTCAGAACTGGATCACACCTCTTCAGGAGGTTCAAGATAGGACCCAGTCCCCTATGTGAATGTGGCCAAAATGAACAAACTACAGAGCACATTCTGCAAAGCTGCCTGTTAGTGGAGAATATACGGAGGCAGATATGGCCCCAGCCACCTTGGGACTAAGCTTTTCGGAAGTCTGTAGGACCTAAGGGGGACCGCTAATTTTATAGTTTTACTCCCCGACATAGCCATCTAGAGGGCAGAACGATGAAGAAGAACAGATGAGAACGTGTCCTCTTTTAAAAAGTTAAGTTACGATACTTGATTTTCTGCTGTACATTCTCTTTGGAGTATTGGTTTTTATCGTTTTTACCTATTTTATTCGAATTTTCCCTATTAAATATTAATTGAGGATTGCATTATAAAATATTTTCAGAAAACAATTTTAATTCAAGGAAGAGTAACAATACAAAACCTTGGAACCTGCAAACAAAAAAAAAAATGTACAAACGTTTTGTGTAAATCTTAAAGTTTGTTTCTCCTATTATCTGTTGGTAGATATAAAAACTAAAAATGATTTAATCTTCAAAGTAAATTTGGGTTTTAAAAGCATGCAAGTCTCTGGTGCCATGGCTGCAACTGCTGTTCAGTGCTCGTATCTCTCTGCCTTTGTTTTCTTCTCATCTAGACAATATATTCAAATCTACTCTTAAACTTAGTAAACAGTGAATTTATAAACAGCAGAACATTTTTACATTCACGGAAAGTAACAATTTATTAACTACGAGAAGTTATTAACTGATGATCCTTTGTCAGAACTTACTTAGGTTGCCGGTAATTCCCCATAGCGGGTCATATCGAATTATTTCATTGTCGTGTGTTTTTTAGACTCTTTGATTTATTTATTCTTCGAAATGTTTTTATTTTGTTACAGTTTTGGAAATAGTATATATATTTTTCTAATTTATTTAGTAATTTTTTTCCCCTAGAAGTGAGAGGTATTTTTTAAAATTTAAAATGGACAAAAATGATATGGAACTAGACAGGAACACGTCCTGCGAAAATTCCGAAGAGGATAGCAGTATCAGAAATAAGCGAAAAAGACCCTCAATACTTAGAAAGACGAACGCTTCAAAAGCGACAGACATATTTTCGTTGTTTTTCAAGAGTAAAATATATAAGAATCAATACTAGCACTGAAGAACATTATAAAACTCTAATAAATTATTTCGATAACACAAAAAAATACAACTTTCATTGCTACCAACTTCGTGATGAAGAAGCATACAGAGTGGTCTTAAGAGGCCTTCATTTAACTATCCCCACAACCGAAATCAAAAGTGGTCTTGAAGAAATAGGACAGTATGTCTGAAATATATCTTGCGTATTGCACCCCCCTGAAAAAGTTCTTCATAGACTGCACGAAACAATAGCGAAATATTTCAAGTCATAAGACTTGTATATTCAACGGTACGTTCTGAGCAGCCCAGGCAGAAATCTATAATAGTGCAGTGCACTAACTGCCAAAACTTGGGATACACAAAGACCTACTGCCATCACCAAGCCTGGTCCGTTAAATGTGCCGGCCTCCATGCTTCAAACGCCTGCCAGAAATCGAGAGATGAGCCAGCCAAATGTGCACTTTGTACGAAAGACCATCCGGTGAAGATGAAGATATAGAGGGTGCGAGGTGTGTAAAACGTACATCGGCAAAGGACCCATAATAGGGCATTAAAAACTCTTGATGAGAACAATCGCACAGAGGAACCTCCTGAAGATGGAACTTTTCTAGAATGGCAGAAAAATCCAACCCAACTCAATCAGCAACAACCTTCTGTCTCAACCGTCCCAGATCATCATCGCCAGGAATACAGAAGACCTTAACCTTACTTTGAAATCACAAGGAACCAGCAGTCTCGACATCAAGCCTACCATTCCTATCCGCAGACCTCTCATTTTTAGTCTCAAACTCCTCGTCCGCTTATTCCTTCCCATCATCTACCCTTAAAGGTTAAATTACCCCTGGAGCATCCACTGCCAACTCCTTCTCATTCTACTGTTTAAGTAAATAATCCATCCCAGTTACCGGTGAAAATAGATGTAGTACTCCTTACCTCAAGACGGGTTCATCCAATACCCAGTGCTCCAAGTAATACAAATTATCCAGCTACTGATCTATAGCCACATCCACATCTCAACTACAGCCCAACCGATATAAACTCTATGCTATCTTCCTTCCTGTTGGATCTCCAAGATACTATAAAACCGCTAATCACTCTCCACACTAGAATCCTAACTGAAATTCCTTTCAATCTCTCACGATGAGTACAAAACCTATACCTATCCTTTTGTGGACTCAATTACCACCGTGACGAACTTGATATATTTATCCACAACAAACAGATAGATATTACCTTGTTGACAGAAACTCAATTTACTCAACGGTCACATTTCTACAGACGTGACTACATTACATACAGATCAGACCACACAGACAACACTTTCCACAAATCCTTCGGATCGCGCTTCATTGCTGCAGGAGACTAATGCCAGACATCAACGATGGGGATGTCGTACATCCAATATCCGTGGTAATATTCACTACCTCCAATAGTTATTCTGTCCTCTCGCTCATAAGCCCTACTTATTGGCCTACATCCCTAAAGAAACTTCCTGGTATCCTAGATATATTTATCACCTCCCAAATTTCCTGTTCCCGGACCATTATCGAATCTATAGATGACCTTTCCTCAGACCACGATTCAGTTATCCTTTTCTTACATTCAAACGTCGATCCTAAGCCCTCTCCTCCCTCATTGATTAAAGGACGAGTTGACTGGGACAAATTTCGTGATGATTTGGAAAACAAACTGGACTTAAAAATTCCACTTAAGACATGGCAAAAACTAAACATGATATTGACGAAGCCATAAACAATTTTACAGATTCTATAAGAATTTTTATTTACGACAAAACAACGAACAGCAAAATTAATAACACCATACATACTAACTTGCCACAGCATATTGACATCTTATTAAAAGAAAAACGCAGAGCAAGAGCGATGTGGCTCAGGACTAGATACCTAACAGATAAAACATATTATACTAAATTGACAAACAAATTCAAAACTGAACTTAAAAAATTCAAAATACAAAATCTAACAAACTTAACTGAAAACTTCACGATTACTGACAAATCTTTATGGATGACCACTAAGAAGCTTCTCAACTTCAAAAATTTTAATCATCCACTTCTTACTGAATCTCAAACATGGACAAAATCAGACGAAGAAAAATCTCAAATGTTCGGTCAGCACCTTTCTAAAACCTGAGCCACACCCTGACATCCTTAATCCAACCCATTGAATACATTCAATAAAAATAGAATACCTCACTCCAGATGAGTGGCACTCCAAATGCCACCTAAAGCATTTCATCCTTCAGAGATATCCATCATCATCCAGAAGATACCTTCTAGCAAATATCCTGATTATGACCTAATTACATCTCATATTCTAAAACATCTTCCTCGAAAATCTGTTATATTCCTCACCTACATCTACAATGCTGTACTGAGATCCACATATTTTCCTGACCCATGGAAACTATCCATAATCAAAATGATTCCCAAACCTCAAAAGTCACCAGAATACCCATCTTCATACTATCCTATATCTGTGTTACCTATCATGGGCAAAATCCTTGAAAAACTTATCTTGAAACGCCTGTATCCCATCCTAGATTCCAACCACATAATCCCAGATCACCAGTTTGGATTCCGAACATTCCACTCCACTATCCAATGTCATAGTGTGGTTGATGTCTCGTCTTCATTGGAGCGCGGAATGTACTACTCAGGAGTCTTTTTTGATGTAGAACAGGCTTTTGATCGAGTCTGGCACCTAGAACCGCTGTACAACATCCATAAATTTCTACCCTCTACTTATGTCCTCATTATCCGTTCTTATCTCACCGACACATTATTTCAAGTAAATCACAACAGCACTTGTTCACCCCTATTCCCTCAGTCTGCTGGCGTACCTCAGAGTAGTATCCTTGGTCCTATCTTTTCTACAGTTTTTACAGCTGACATCCGAATCCATCCTAACACTATCCTCACCACGTATGCCGATGGTACATGACAATTGTCAGTGAACAGTGATCCTTCCATTGTATCCCAAACCCTCCTATCCCACATCACCACCATTGAAGAATCCTGCCAAAACTGGAAGATTGAAATAAATTCCAATAAATCCCACCAAATCACATTTACCTTTCGTCGTAAACCCATGTCCTCCTGATCCACAGTATCCTTTAATATTAACACACATACTCCTGTTGAACAGATCCGGTGCTTAGGACTAGATCTGGACAAACGACTGCCATGTATGAATAATCATACAAGACTGAAAATACCGGAAACTGCTCGTCGATTCCGACTATTACAATATTTACTAAACAAACGGTTCAAACTTCCAATCCATTACAAAAGACTGATCTACATAACTATTATAAGGCCTATGTGGACATACGGAGTTGAGCTTTGGGGCTCCACTAAACCATCCAATTCCTCCCGTATCCAATCATTACAGTCCTAAATCCTTCATAAAATCCATAATGCTCCTTACTTTGTCACAAATCAAGCAATCCATCAGGACCTCATATGTTACCGAGTTGGCCAGAACCAGATACCTTGTTTCTAACCTGGCTTCTCCTTCTTTACCTAATAATCCTCCTGGGCGTCTGAAAAGAAGATGGCCTAGAAATTATCTCCTCTAGAAATGTTATTGGAGTTCTATCAATGGGTAGATTCTCCACATGTTTGTTTCATGTCATATTACTAACAGCAAATTTACTTGTTGTATATGTTTTTATAGAGTTGTAAATAAAATTAAATAAAGTAAAAAAAAAAACATCAGATTATATGTATTCAAGTTCAAAATTCTTTCAAAACTTAACTTCAGAAAAATAAAGTTGTTTTCACTAAATTATTTTTCTGAATGTTTCAAGGTTTTAGAATTTATGTCGCCGATACCGAAAAGTTTTATTTAAAGGTTAGCAATGCATTTTTTTTTTTTTTAAACTAACTTATTAACTTTTTTATTGATGAATGATACAATCTGCCACAATCTTGGGCAATAAGCATTAGAGATATAAAGGTGTACATAGATTTCATTATACATCAGTGTAAATAAATAATAATTTATAAATAAATTACTGTGCTACATTAATGCTTGAGTTTTTTCCAGAATAATTGAATAAAATTTCTAGAAATCCACCGACTTGACTTTGATCTATGGTTTTTCCGATACCACCGTCTTTTGATGACTATGTTTGAAACTGCGTTGTTTCAATCGTAAATGAAAAAATATATTATTCCATGAAAATTTAATTTTGAAACCATAATTTCTTGGGTAAAGGCTCACATTGGCTATGGTGAAGTGACTATCATATTTTTATCTTTTGTTACATACACTTAATTAGAGTTACTTATTATAATTACTCATCGGAAAAACCTGTGCTGACTTTCCTTGTTGTTCTATTTGTTCATTCCTTTTCCATATTTTTTTTAGACTATAGGTTGTGTGAAAAATCATTTTGTTTTTGTAAGGGAATGATTATTATAATTATTTAGTTATAATCTTTAAATTTCTTTCTTGAGACTGGTAATTGTTTACTAAATAATTCAAAAACACTATCCAAAATTATAGTCTCAAAACATTTATTTCATTCACACGTCCAACGTTTCGGCCAATTCGGCCATCTTCAGGGAAAATCTCAAATTACTATGAGACATATTATCCAACCATTTAAAAAAACTCCATACAGGCCATTCTGCCCAGGTCAAAACATTAATATCTAATATGTCAAAATTACATTAAAAATCACAATCAAATTATTTCCCTTTTATCACTATTTATACACTTTTCTTGTGATATAATAAAAAGGGAAATAATTTGATTGTGATTTTTAATGTAATTTTGACATATTAGATATTAATGTTTTGACCTGGGCAGAATGGCCTGTATGGAGTTTTTTTAAATGGTTGGATAATATGTCTCATAGTAATTTGAGATTGTCCCTGAAGATGGCCGAATTGGCCGAAACGTTGGACGTGTGAATGAAATAAATGTTTTGAGACTATAATTTTGGATAGTGTTTTTGAATTATTTAGTAAATAATTATTTAGTATAAATACATATTTATACTACATACTTAATTCATCCGGATCAAAAAAGAAATGAAGGCAATTTTTTATATTTATATGAATAGAATTATGTAGGACTCATCATTTATCACTTTATTGTTAAAGCTTGCAATACAGGGACTAGAAGCTAGTAAGTTATCGTATTTATCTATAAAGATTTTATTTTATTTAACTAATGAATTGAGTTTTTAACAAGCAAAAAGCTTTAGTGAAATATTCAGTAGGTTCTATTTTGATATTTATAATATTTGATATAGAATAAATATTTTTCAAAGAGATAAACTACGATACAATTCTTGCATAATGCTCAAAACTACTAAAAATATTTACTCTTGATAAATAAACGCTGTAATTCATATTACTACATAAAGAACAAAATATGATATTTTTTAACACAATAAAAATTATTAATTGGATTTTTTTTTTAACTAATGTAGAAAATTAAACAGAAAAGAGAATGAAACGTTAATTAAATGTTATGTAATTCGTTATATCAGCGAAGACGTCAATTCATCTATAGGCCTATTCATACAAAATTTATTTTAAACTGTTAATTATACTTTCAAGTTTTACTTCTTTGATATGTTGTTCCAGTTTGGAGAGGAGGCATTTATTTTTCAACCTAATTAGAAGTTAACAAAGTTCAAAAATTTAATTTCGAGTGTTCAAATTTAACAAGACGGTTTAACAAGAACGTAGTCAAATTTAGACCAGTAGACAACCGTTAGTAGACACCGAACTCTTATGGCCTTTCGAAATGTGTTCAGTTCCTATTTTTCATTCGAAAATTATCAAATCTCCAATTGTTGAATTCATTTTACAATAAGTCTCGTGGTCACAGCCATTCAAACTTCGTGATGGATTACAGGAAGGAGTAGACTTGGAGAAGGATTGAATAGAAGGATATGGGTGATAGGAAAGGTTTTTACTGATTTGAAAATTTGTTACGTTAAGGTTAAGGAATATAACGGATATGAAGGTCATGTTATAGTGTTCTATTGTAAAATATGTAGAGTTTTGAGAATTTTTGAATTGATACGTGGTCAATGAATCCTTTCAATCCGAGGAATCAATACATGGCCCATCAGCCCGATCTGGTATTACATAAAAATATACTAATAAAAAAACAATCTGAGGAATGAAAGGATTGAATGTTTGATGTTCGAAGCTTTAGTTGTTCCTCATAGTTTATGTCCATAGGTCCAGATTGGTCTGAAGATAGTCTTATCAATCAGAACTCTGTTTTCTATTGTCATATGAGAGATTCTTCTTCTTATTCGGCATAGTTTACCGAATCGGCTTTTAGGTGCTTCTCTATTAAGTCTAGTATAGAGGTGAATCTTTTGTCTAGGATGGTGCCAAGATATCATACTGTGACGGATCACCCACACCAGAGGCGTCTGAAATGGAGACTGCCATGTTATAGGGCATGCCAGTTTTGAATTATAAGTTTAGTACTATTGATGGTTAGTTGCTTCCACTTTCAAATACTAAGCGAGATCATTGTTTCCCTACATCTAGCTCCTCTCTTATTCGTTCATCCCTGATGCAGTGCCTGTATTTTGAATGAACGATACAGTTCTTCTTCTTTCTAACAGATTTCCACAGGAAGCCAGATGCAAGCAACCTGTAAACCCAACTTTCACTTCCATATCCGAGGTACACAGACTCGTACATGTACGTCTTAGTTTCTTTACCGATATTTCTATATACTATACTATGCTGTTGCAGGTAATTGACATAGTCTGCTTTGTATGTCCTCTTTTCTTACATCTAGATCAGTATTCTCCGTGTTTCTAATGACTGTCCTCAAATAGTTAACTTCTTGCATAACTTCAATCACCTCCCCATTAGAAATCAGCTGAATCCCTTGACAGAACTTATGTCTTGTTGGAATTTTTTTGTCATTTCGTTGCGGAGGAGTTCTTCCTACCTTTTCAGCAGCTTGTTTTTCGTATCCACCATCAGTACAATATCGTTGACATAAAACAGACTGGGAATGACAATGCCCTTCAGACAGCTTTTAAAACATTCCGGGCCGAAAGCTCTTAAAAAATAATTGAAAAAAAAAATCCAATTTTTAACTATTAGATAAACTTCGTAAAAACCTAGAATTTCTAACCTAAATTTCTGTCTGGGATGTGACAGTAACTTTTTCGATAAAATCGATTGCCGGAAGTGCAACTCTATAGAATCAATTTTTGACTTTTTTTTGATCTTCTAGAAAACAGCTCGTTTTGATCAAACCCAGCAAATCAATGTTCAATTAAATATTAAGTAGGTGTCATCCTCATTGAAATACTCATGAGTGGGTTTAAATGACGAATTTATAAAAATTCGTCTTCTAAAGTACCTTTAATTCTGTTTATTTGAAAAACATAAATATTTCTTATTGTTAGCAATAATAAAAAATGGGTAAGTACAAAATAACAACTAATAGAAAAAAAGGAAAAACTGAGTCATCGCAATCGAATGAGAAAAGTCGATATCACTTGAACTTTCCTGATTAAGCAGGACGAGCATTAAGGTTCGTTATCTTTGTTTAAACTGTTGTATTCCTGGCAAGGACAAAATTGATATTCGTTATTCCTATCTCAAAAGACCCTGAATTCTATTTTTTATAGCAACAGAAAAATAAAAAGTTTTTGTTCATAATTTTTACCTTCTCTAGTCTTAACATTTTTTTTTTTTTCGAAAATCACAAAAAAAAACGATTGCCTCAAAACGATTCCAGCAACCACACGGATGTACGGTGCTAAGTGAAATTGTGTGCTGCGCATACCGCACCAGATTTTTGTTTAAATATGAATTATCAATCAATACGTTTCCTACAACATGGATTAAAAAATCTCTTGAAAACATTATAAATAACAGTCGCTTAGATTATTTTGTGGGCAAAAGTTCATCAAGACCTACCTGATTTGGAAGTGAATTTTAGAACGGTGAGTTGTGGGAAGCTGGATACTGTTACATCACCTTCTCATCTATGACCGCACCATGGAACCGGTCTTCATCCGGCATTCATCTACATACTTATCTCGTGTTTTCGTCTCGGCTTTAGTGCCCTTTGTGTGAATTAATATTCCACCTTTTAAAGTGCTACTAATATGTAACACGGAAAAATTCCGGATAGGCTTAAGTCGTATATTTAATTACTACTAGCAAACAAAAAAAAAAAGCTGTAGTTTGCTTAAATATCTTCAACATTTACTAAAAAACAAATATTTATTTCCACTTTTTGGTTTTTTTGAGTGATTTTGAGAAACAAAAATTTTATTAAGTGGTTTGTTAGAATATACTGCAATTGTACAATATTAGTTTCAAACTTTTTATATGTACTATTAAAATGAGGTTCTATTTACAACCTGATTGCGAAATATTATGTGATCGTCCTATAAAAACAAAACAAAAAACATATTCGACGTTTAAATATTCAACAAACTTCTCCAATGATATTAATAATGAATGCAGTTCTTTTACTTTTTTAAGAAATTCTAAAATTTATAAAAATATAGATCTTTAACCCCCGATATTTTTCTTCTTCAAGACAGTGTTCCTGAAAATAAGAATAAATGTTTAAGTTAAATGTATTTAGTCAAATAGTAGATGTACAATATTTCAACGCATGCTATAAGTAAAAGGATTTTGGGAACTCAACTTTTAATCATCGACCTTTCTTAAGCCATCTATCTCTGTTAGATTTTGTCCGCGCAAAATAAAAAAGCTAATAAAATAAAAGATGTGCATTCCGACACGGCCATTACAGGGCAGATTTACCGCCTCTGATATGTGCTATTAATGTGAGGCCTGCTAAAAAAACGTTAATACCGCCAGAGATGGTAGCAGACCATGCGAGATCCCCGCTTACCTGATCCGGGCAAGGTCCTGGCTGTATAGTGAGTCCGTCCCTGTACCTTGAGAACCGTCTGGGATACCCAGCCACCTTCTCATTAAATTCTAACACCGCGTTCCGCCCACCTTCCAATTCGTCTAGTGAAATCAATTATTTTTTTTAATTTAAGTAACATGTTCTACAAATTTGAGATATGGTCTATTCTTGTAAGGCTTGTTATTATGTCTATCGAAAATTGATTATGTCAATGATCTTTCTAGATAGCGTATGGGAATTACTTATTAAAAAATATTAATTGATACATAATACCTAACACAAGATGGAGTTTACAAAAATTATGTCAATTAATATTATATTGTGTTATAACAGGTTATTGAATATTTCAAAATAGATATAAGATAAAAATATCATTGACATGGACAGCTAGAACAAAAATGAGATAAATTTTAATGACTTCGATGTATCCGGTAGCCCAGAAGTTCTTAACGATACGTTGGGTACCACTTTCATTTTTATTCCTTTCACACAAGTCGGCTGGAAAAAATAACAGAGTTGTATGTTTTGAAGTACTATTATTTATAGGAATATATATAGTGCCCTTTTAATTATGAAAAAAATTGTTCGCTAGGAAAAAAATTAAGAAAAAAAATCAAATAAATTATGATTAATTAGCATTTTCGTTATGAATTTAAATCTTAAAATTAATAATTGGACAGTAATTCAGCATTAAATGATTAACTGTAGTTCATTTTATCATTGTCGTGATTTTGTTTTTGCCTCAACAATGGTTGTGATAATTTCAAATTAAAATTAGCTAGAGCATTCAAAGAAGATTCAGATTTTTTAATTATATACTTTTGTAGATGAGTTTTTTTTGTTGATAAAAAAATATAAGATGAGGACTATGGTCGACTATAAATATTTACAAGTTAGACAGTTTATTCGGAATGTTATAAAAGAATTTTATGTTAAACTGAAGTTCTTCATTTCATTTTTATTTAATTCGGATTAGCTTCTTATTTAATTAGGCTAAAAACTCATTATGCTCATTCTCAATAAGTGATCTTAAAATCGTTTTCGATGGCACGTCTTTCATCATTTCAGTGTTGTGAGAGATATACCTTATAGGAGTAGATGGTTTAAAATATCTGACATTGGTATTCACAGATACAATACAACTGAGTTCCAACGGGTTCGTGTGATGATTCGACTCTTGCAAGAGATGATGTACTCTTTTTCTTTTTCGTTCCTCGCCGTAATATTTATGTTATCTGAAGAGAGCGTAGTAGCCGAATGGTTCTAGCCAAATACTAGATAGAAACAAGATAACCGTGACAGAAAGAACTACCGTAGAGAGAGCTTATAAAAGACTAATCTGTTATCGAGCTGAGGTATCGGTGGGAAAGGTAAGTAGATAATATTTCATTTAATTAGCCTACGGTGGAGCGATAAATCTAAGATGGCGGCGTGGGCGGGCCCCATTAGTGCCGACCTATCTCTCTCCTTTATTTCGGCTTTTTTACCACCGACTCGGCTAACTGCAACCAGCAATATATAAAGATGGCCAGATAGTGACCTCCTAGTCTCAGGCGCCCCTTTTGTCTTTAATCTTTTTTCCTATCGTCCTTTTGTCAATGTTTTTTCCCCCCGAAGTTCACCGGAGGAGCCTATTTGTTGTGAATGTGGTGAAACCCAATTCATCACGGACGGCTTTATCTTACAGGTTCTTCATGGGGTGTTCTAGAGGCGAATGGCTACCAGCAGAAAGGAGCGATATCATCTCGGGTTGGAATGTCCAATTTTTTTGGATTTTTCTATAGGTAACCGTACATGATTGGGATAGGATAGGCTTTCTATGAATGGAAGATGCTCCATCCCCTTATATATATATTGTCAGTATCAGATAAAATTAATTAATCGTGGATAGTATAATAAATATGTGTCATTGTTATTCAAAATTATGCTCTTAAAACAGCCAGTAAATACATGGAAAGACTTAGAAATTTCTATTAAAATTTACTTTAGCCTCCTCTCCAGCAAACGGGAGCCTTGTCAAATAAAGTGACTTATTTCACACTGAAATGATAAATGTACGTCTGCCATCTTCAAGCTACTGGAATAAAAATGGCCAAGCCGGGTAAAACATAGTCCATGAAACGAAGCAAATAAACGTTCTTTGCCATTGAAAATATAAATATTCGACTTTAGAAGACAAACGGAAAATTTATATTATTCAAAAGAAATTTTCCTATTTTTTTTCATTTCACGCTTTCGAAACTATCTATTGCGCAAAAAAAATCCATACATTATTTGAAACTGAGTAAATTTTCTGAAAGTTGAGTTATTAAACAACTCCAAGTTCAATAGCACCCGTGTTACAGCTTTTCCAAAAAATAATTTTTGTTTTTTTCCAAAAACGAGAAATCACCAATATGTGACTATATGGCTAAAGCACATTACCACTAACTTTAAGAAAAAGCCAATTAAAGGTTCTCCCCTTTAGGAAAATTACAACTTTTCATTATTTTTCTTTTTATTCAAAATATTTAGATTTTATACCTAATCTGTTCACTAAAAAAAAAAATTAATTTAAAAGTAGTACTTTTGATTGATATTTTGGCAGATATTACGAAAACTGCTATTCCTACTAAAAAGAATATTATAAATTACTTAAATGTCGGAACAACTAGTTTTATTTTGAGTAATTACATAGGAGTAATACAACCAAAGATATCTTTTCTCAAGATGACTCATTTTTGACTAATGTCCGTTATTATTATCCACCAATTTCGCTTCATTTAATATTTAGGTATGAGCAAAACTATTTTGGTTGATACCCATGTTTCAATAACGGCTCCTCCTGTATATTTTATTCTAAACCAACAATAGAAATTTATTAAAAACATAACTGGATTCACTGGAAGAATCCAAAAAAAAAAAGAAGAAAAAGAAGGACTCGAGGAGAGTCCCGTCACGAGATACAGATTTTTTTATCCTTATTTTTTAAAATGTACCTACCTATAATTTTCGTCTTCACACAGATCTCCAAAGGAGTAAAAGAGATGCCTTCCTTTCGATCTACTTTATCCCTCCTTGTATATAAGCCTCTTTGAAAATTGAAACATAGGTAATTATGTACATTCTTTGCCAGTTGAAATGGTGAGAAAGCCCTACTGACCTATGTACTTGGTACGGGTTTTAACTAATATAAGCTCGTTTTACTCACTCGAACATAAATTCTGTTCATGAAATATTATAGTTCGTTCCGACTGTAAGACGATACAAGTGAAATAAGGTACATCAGGACACGTGAACGGCGGGCTGAATGCCATTCTCTCTTTGAAGGGGCTCCGGTTATGTGATGCTGAAATCTGTGGAGCCTATTGCCCGATTTCTCCGGTATGGTGAAATGGGCCATTATCGATTTAGATGTTTCAATAAGCTGCTACAATATAAACATTTGTAAGATTTAAACGAAGTGGCAAATGATTACAACACTATGATTACTGGTAGTACCATTCAATTTTTAACTTCTAAAATACTGAAAACCTACAGATATGTGGATATATATTGAAGAATGTGACAGAGATAGAGCTTTGGCATGTCGGTAGGCAGGAATTTGATAACAAAAAGTATTTTTAAAAATTCCAACTTTGGTATTCGTATATTTTAAACCCAAAAAGGTATTGTGGCCATAGAAGGCTGCGATGTGTGAAACTGGATCTGCCTGTTCATGGATACGGGCAAGGTCCTCCGGTCAAAGCTGGAAAATTAATGTTACTGACCGTTAAAGTGCTGTTTGAATCAGCTGTAATTTCCATTACTCGAATAGGGAAATCAATTTCAACATATTGCGAATAAACTGCTTCTTTAACGATTGTATTAACTCCTCAGCACGCACGATAATAATTTGGAATACAATCAGTTCTGTGTAAGTCAAAGCCTCCATGAGCGAATCGGTCTAAGGAAACTACTTCACAAGTGCTTTCCAGAGAAATTGTTTGTTCGTCCAACTTATCAAATCTCGAAGTGATACATTTATACATTGAGTATATATTTTTGTATTTTCCTTCAATAATTTATTTTTAATGTGTACCCTATATTATAATTTTGTTAAGAGTAAGGAAGAAGGGTTTATTACGATTACATTGTTAATTTTTCGATATATATGGGTGAGCGAGTTTGAAGTAGTTCATTCCAGGTGCACTGACTTCTGAGCCCCTCCTGGCAATAAGTCAGCGGATAGGCTTACAGATGCCCAGGCTTTGAGAGTGACCCATGACCATATGAACCAATTTAAACTTTTAACCGAGGGCTTTTAAGAAACTGAAGCCTAGCGTGAGAGTGATGGTTAAAGTGGGCAACAAGAAGATACACACATTTATTGAAGCCTCTACCTGAACCGAAGGATAGAATGTTGGTTTGTTGTTAGAGCTCCTTGTTTGGCCTAGACCCTTTGGACTAAGGTGCCGCCTTCTATACCTGCCCATTCAGCTAATGCCTCTCTGCTCTGTTCCTTTTCAGCTGGGCCCTTCATTCTTTGTTCCCATAGCGGGAAGTCAATGTATCACGGGTCTGTATGTATTCTCTATTTATTAGTTCACCCATTCTTCCAGAATTTATTTTTGGAAAAGCATTGCCGCCAGGATTAGTAGTAGTGATAGACTACGAACAGGATTCATTTGTAGTTCTAAAACTTATAGTTTTAACAGCAAAATCCATATTTTTCAAATATTCGTCTTGGGACGTCCAACATATAGTCAGTTCTTTTTGATTATATGTATTAAGTATTTTGTCTTATGTACGAACACTAATTTACAACGTGCCGTCACACAGCTAAGTGCAATGAGTTAGAAAACAACAGAACAAGTTCTGTTGGGTGAGGTGGTTGGTTGAGACGACCAAAGACTGTATTTTTTTTTTTCTTAACCTCCTGAAAAGATTTAAATTGGTAATTATTAGGTACATATAGTGAGGTAAGCTATATGTATAGCTGGGTATGAAGGGTACCTTGGATTGTCTTTTGGCAATTATAAGGTTAGGTGAGAGATCCAATGTAGATTGTAAACTTGTTTGGCTTACGCCAGTGGATAATTAGAACGGTCGTTCCGCTGACCAAAGACTGTAGAGAAAAAAAGCTGATATATACATATTACACACAAACACACATATGTATGTATAGTTCATGTATTTATATTGTTACAATGATAAAAAAAAAATTGAATTCTGATGTTGATAGTGTGATTTTGACAGTTGTTTTTGACGCTTTATCCATACACAATTAAATTAGCATCATAATTAACTGATCAGTGAATGAATGGGCTGAACTGTTTTATAGTGGTACACAATCTTGTTTAAACTGTTGTGCGATATGCATTCTCCGTGTGTAATTTTATAGTTGATTCTGGACAGTTATTTATTGCTCTTTGAGATATTCAAAGGTTTATTTTGAAATCTGTCACATATTTGAGCAATCGAATAGTTGACTAATTATTCGCTGATCAATTTTTTTTTGGGGGGGGGGAATTAAGAATGCGAGAAATAAGAAATGCCTTTGTTAATCTGCCGATGTTAGATGTTATTTTAGATAAAAATTTCAAGGTTACGTAAACAAAATCTTGACAAACAATGAAATAACAGCAATAAAATTCTTATTTCCGCTATCCAATAAGTCAATACTGTGAGTATTTGAAGTTTATTATTTTCCTTTTCTTAATTAATTTAGAATTTATTTGGTTATCGTTAATTAAATGAGTGTTTTTTGCGACAAGAATTGGTCACACCAATAAACAATATTCAACCCAAGATATATGTTTTTTTAAATTATTAGTTTGGTAAAAAAAATGAATAATTATTAATCGCTCAACATGTCAAAAAATGAAAGGATTCCCTGGCTAGCTGTATCTCTAGCAATTATTCTCACAAGGAATAATTAACGAATCGACTAGCTATTTGAATAGTATTAATTAAAGTATAAATTGGATAATGTGAAGTTTTTTCCCAATAATAAGTTTTTTATAAAAAAAATATTTGAGGTTAATGACTTCCAGTTTAATGAAATTTTTTATTAAAACATGGTACACCGTTTTGGGACCACTATCTCATATTCATGTACTTTAACCTCATAATTTCCTATAGTCTTTCATGTCTCAATGTGTGCATCTTCACTACTCCTTAGCACAGCCATCAAGTTTTTTTAGAACCACTCTAAAGTAAATGAATGTTGATGTTGTAAATAAATGTGCACGAAATAATACATATAACAGAGATTGAAGATGAAAAAACATAAAAGCCGGTAATTGAATATACCAATTAAACAAGAGACGAACTCTGAATCCCAAACCGCATATATCCCAAACATATTAACATAACAAGCAATAAATAATGCATCTAAGACCTATTGTTGTCCAATAAAATTGGTTACGATGCGTTTAATATTGGATATGCTAACAATTTCGTTATCTATGAATATAGTTGTAGAGGTCTTCATCAATTTAAGACAGCTTTTTTTTTTGTGCAGTATAGGTTCATAGGATCTTGAAATAGTTTGTTAGATTGGAAATATATTTATGTTAAGTTCAACAGTATACACAAGACAGAAACCAGAATTATAAAAAAAAAATTAAAGCTTAATTCAACCCCCAACTATTGTAGTTTCATTACATAAGAATATGTAGCGCATTCCGTCCTCTCTGTGAATTATAATTCTCGTTTTAGGGTGTTATAAGTACATAGTATTTATATTAGTATATAAGTACGAGTATTTTTATCGTCTAATTTTATATTTTTAATACTTCTCGATATAAAACCTAGTTTTTGAGCCACAGCTTGAAACTCAATCCTTAAAGTTCACAAATCATCGCTATTTTAGTGATGTCAGAGTATTGAGTGAATATGCTAATCATTTCCAAGATGTGTTTGTGGACAAAGCAAATAACACTAGTTTCCTCGAAGGTAATTTGTAAAGTACATATTGGATAACATCTTTGTATTCATAGTTCTTTATTTGTTACTACATTAAGCATTTTTAGCTTTGCTATGATACTGACACAAATGATAAAAAAGTTTTCATTTTATTTTTAATTGGACGTATTTTAAAGATAGTATCATCCAAGATAGTATGCGTATCATCCAATACGCAGTGATAATTATGGATCATCGTGGTTCTTTTTTTAACTTTTTTTTTGTGATCTATGCCTTCTTTTTTCACGGTATTAGATTATGGCAACATTTTACCGACCGTGAAAAACTGTTGAATAATTTAAATTGGAAACTGCTGTACGGCAGCGGAGAGTTAGGAACCTGTTGTGGGAGGCCATAAATCCACTGTGAATAAAACTAATTCAGAAGGCCCCCTACTCAGAATGTTTGCTGAGCCGTGGGCGAACATCGATTTGGCAGGCAGTGAACACAGCCTCTAAACACTTCAATACTAAAATCAATGTCAAATAAACTAATCGACTTGAGAAAAATAAAGGAAGGCTACTTTTGATGCAGCATGCACGGCCCCCGCTGCTAACACTAAATCTCCCCTAGGCATACCTGTAAATCAGCAAGCAAGTTTCTCACCATTATTTAATTATTCCATGTAGATGTTTATAATAACATGAGATAATAATAATGGTTTACAATAACCTGAAGTGACTAATTACAATATATCTAGTATCGTGGTTATTGATTTGGCATAACAAATACTCAATAGCAAAAGATTCGGTTAATAAAAAGAAATATTTCATGACCATAACTATGTGCATCAAATTATCTCCTACATCATTCTATTCATTATCTATAACATAAAAACAGCATAAATGACGTTTTAAAAAAAATTAATGTACGTTTAAATTTAACGTACCTCTTATAATAAAAAAAATTATCATTTTTAGTTTTAAGTGCCTTCACAGTCTTCATACGGTCTAATAGAGTCTATCTTTTCCTGAACTAACGAAATATTTATTGGTCGTCGAACACTATGACAAATATGTCTTTTAATTTTGCATAAACTAACCCCCAAAACAAAAATTGAAATAAAAAAGGTCCGTAAGGCAAAAGTGTTTCATCGAAAACCTCTTTGTATAAAAAGCTCAATTTTTTAATAATTGAAAATACCAATAAATAATTAATTATATAAAAACTTCACAACATAAACTACTGTGGAATAAGCAGTATACGTCATAAGATATCTTTACTTAAATAACTTGAAAATGGCAGAATAAAATTCTTTGAAAAATTCTCCATAAAATAATCGAAGTAAACACAAAATGTTAAATTTATGGCCTCTAAGTTGTAATTTGGACTCTGTAAGTGGTATTTTTCCACGTTCTCTCAGGGGCGTAGGTAGTAAAACTTATTGGAAGGAGCAAAATCTAAAGTTCCTAACAATTTTGATTGAATTTCTCAACCTATGGGTGGTGAGCAGAATGGTGGCATCCCACAATAATCTGAAAATCCGAATAAGTTGGGGAACTTGAAATTTTAGTACCCTTTTCAATTTGCGAATTCTTGTTTGCGGATCCTACGTATTCTTTCAAAAATTCTGGCAAAACATTATCATACTCAAAATTGCTTATAAAGGCTATTTTTTCAAATCTCTCGACTTTTCAATGCACTTCACACTCCCCCTCTCCGAATTCTATTGAAATATACATTTTTTTTTTTTTTGTGACTCAAAATTTTTACTGTCCTGGAAAGCCTTTAACTAGCCTTGTTCTGCTCTTGAACATAAATATCATTCTTTAGCAAAAAGTTTGATCACTTCCTTTATTTGTACTGTAAAAAATTTAATATTCCTGTTTTGTGAAAAATTATAAAACGAATTTTATTGAATGCAGTTCAAAACTTCTGAAAAAGAAAAAACAACAAGTTGGGACAACTGTCATAAATTCTTAAATAATATATATTACTTATTATTTTTCAATTGGTAGATTACTTCAATTGTACACTCATATTGGATTTAAAATGATGAGACACTATCGAATATCTTTGGCGCGACTGTTTTCATTTCCTGTTCGCATAACCCAAGCATGATTCACACATTTTTCTTAATCTTTTCACTTTGACCCAAATTGTTCGCACCATAAACATAAATAAAGAAAATAAACTTTTAAAATTGGACTCAAGCCCTCCTTTTTAGTATGATAGACTTATAAACTTAGTAATAATAGCTTCCACAATATCCTTTTACGTCTCTACTTAAGTTTTTATGGCTCCTATAACTTTTAATGAGGATTAATTGTCCATTTAAAATGTCTGCTACGTTTGTTTGAGTTGTTATACAAGATTTACAGTTTATTTTGGAGCAACAGCTTTTATGTAGAAACGGGAGGAAATCACGCAAGATATTGTATCGGCCATTATTTGAGACTAGAAGGTAGACATAAGCTTTAAGTATTCGGCTTTTTTTAAAAAACCAGTAAGTATTTGATGTTTATTATTTTGTTTTATTTATAAATTTGTGGAGAACTTTATTTTTTCTTAAAAATCGTCCTTCATTTTCAAAAATAGTCGATTATATTAATCTCAATTTTAACCTCATATAAACAAGATCACTCTAATTTATTAAAATCTAGTTGAAATTTTAAAACAATTTCATTAAATAAAAACGCAAACTAATTTTTCAGAGTACTCATATTATATAAATTCAGTCATCCTCATTTATTGCAAAATACTAGATCCTTTTCCTGTTAGTGTTTCATGTTTCTAATTAATATTAGTATATAACTATTTATAGAATATTGAATAACAGTGACGTTTCACAAGTAGGTACTCCAATCAATATGAATCATTTTCCGGATATTCGTCGTCTGTTTCTTTTTTTAAACTAATCTATTGTAACAAAGAGGAAAATGTCGTGATTTTGCATTCTTTAACTATGACTTACACGACTCGCCTATTTCAAGAAGCCAATAAAATTCATTTTAGTAAGTTTACTAACATGATGATTACTAATTACTGATTACTAACAGTCCATCTTCGTTATTCATTTATTCATTTTCATGTATTTTTTGTTCATTTGCATTGCAATTAATTAACATTTAAGTTCAATGTTCACGGTCTTAGAGGTCACAACATATTAAAATATATCTGCATTCTACTAAATACATTTCTAATGTTGAGTTGGGAGTATGGGAGTTAAACTAAGAAAGATAAACTTTTAAAATAGGTAATTTTGTAATTTAGTAATAATTAATTGATCCCAAAGATATCAAAGCATATAACATATAATTTAATTACGACTTTATTTAAAATATCTGAAATATCAGGTATGTGGAAATTTTCAGAAAACCTCTTATCCATTAAGTTCATTGAAGATTCTATCATTTAATATTTTTTATCAATTATTTTATTAACTTTAACTTATTTAGTTAATTCACGACGTTACAATATCTCTTTGTTTAATAACATTTACTTACTTTTTAATTCATGTAATATAATATATTATATAAATAATTACAAGTTATTCATTTTGAATAATTATTATTCAGATAATATATATTATTTTAATGTGTAAGCATTAGAAATGAAACTGCTAAAAGTAATTACTAAAACCTAACCACCGTACAGCAATTAACCACTAATCAGTGTCTTGGTCACAATGGGATTTCAATAAAATAAAATTAAAAAGAAAAACAAAACGAAAGGTGCATGCAGGAGTCTAATTTATGAATGCATTTTCAAACCCTAACAGATTCACGATCTAGATAGGAAGAAAGGAGATATTGGTTCACATCTATCTTTTAATTATAGAGGGAGATGGCTACAAGACGATTCATCTACAACTTCTATGGCGTTGGCAATAGGAAAAAGTCGAATATTATAATTGAAATCTGACCAAATGTGATACGATAATTAAATTAACTTGAAACATAGTTTGATGATGGTTTAGTCCATTGTAATTAGTTAACATAAAAAGCTTAAAAAACCATGCTAGGAAAACATATTGCTTTTGAGGAGCCTCACTAACTTACAGATACCGTATGTTTCTTCAAATCGCAGGTCAGCAATACCTCTTTATTTGGTTTACTTTAATTCTTTAATTTTAGAATTTTTAATTAGTGAAGACCGAGGTTTGTTGGCATAAATTTTGGTTTTCAATCTTTACGTTCACTTAACGATATATGGAATATATGATAATTGAAAGTATTACAATCACGCAGCATTTCGAATTCGAGTTTCCGACGAAAATACGATTTGAGGTTCCATTTCGAATAGGTCTTACAGAATAGTCTCTCTGTATGATTAGTCTAGCTAAAAAATGAAAAGTAGCGTGAAATTAAATTTACATATTTAGAGCATGGGTACGCCTGGGATGTTTTGGAAACTTCATTTCATTTCATCCAACATTTTATTCAATTTTACACTTTTTTTTTTAGATTTTCGCACAAATGGCTCAAATAATTTTGATTAATCTCAGTAAAGCTATTTACAATAAAGAGTCTTTAATATCAGATAGGTCTTACTCTCAATGAAATAGTCTAGCACGGCTCACATGATGAATTTTTTTAAAATCTTCCTCTAAAAAACCTTTAATTTTGCTTAGTTGAAATAAATAACCAGTTCTCTTTGTTAAAAAAAATGAACTGTGGTTTAACGCGAAATATTTAAGAATTTGACTAGTAATTAAAGGAGAAAAAAGGAAGAATAGAGACAGGAACCTAAAAAGCCTCTTCGCATTCAGGAAGTTGATTTTATTTTTATCTCAGAATTGATAAAAAAGTTGATAGCAACTTGAAGTTGTTCTGTAACCACATAAAAACCTTGAAATTGCATTAAAATCGGCCAATAGTTTCCTGAATTAATCGATTTTTAAGAATGTTGATTAAAATGTTTTGTCATGAAATTTTATGTATTAAATTCACCTAAAAATAAGAATAAAGGATTGTTTTTTAAGTAATAAAAACAAATTCAAACCCTAGTTTTGAATAGAGTTTTTCGTTTTTCTTTAATTACACCTCACTCCTTTGAAGAATATTTTTTTCTAAACATATAATTCAATGGCCCTTTCTGAACTCGCTAAAATTTAACTGTTTATAGAAATTGAACCGCTCTAAAATGTTTTCTTCCTAGATCACAAATAATGATTTAATTTATTTTATTTTATTCAATGATTAATTATAACAGGATTTTTAGCCCTGAAGAAGCCCTGCAACGTGGGGCGAAACGTTGGCTCATTAAAATAGTATATTTCTACTATTTGAGTTTTTCTTGACCGCACCCGGACCATATTCCTTTCATTAATTATAACACTTTGAAATCAACCTTAAATTTTCAAATCTTATTTTATTTATTTATTAAAATGTATCATACTTTAATTAGTATTTTATTAGTAACTAATTACTATTTACTATGACATCCTGTGCATGGCCGAGTTTTGAACGACATATATTATAATTTAAAAATATAATTTTGCGTAAAGAAAAACTAAATATTAGAGCGATATTATTTTTTTTCGATTCAGGGGCTATCATTAATCGTAAAAAATTCAATAAATCGTTGTTTCTTCATAAACATGTTTCATATTATTGGAGCAAATCTTTAAGTGAAGATACTCATTAGTATTTCATAATTAATATTAGTATTATTAGAATTTAATGATATTTAAATTATTATAGTGTAACATTTTCGGAGTTTTCTATTTTGGAGTTACAAGCTAAGGCAAAAAAAATTACTAAAATAATTCTGGCCAGCAACTCTCACTGTGTGGTCGAATTATTAACTTCTGAATCGCTTGCTGTTTGTTTGGATTTGCTTAAAGGCATAAAATCTCTTGGTCATTAACGCCTATGGATTGTTACACTTATGCTACACACACATCCTTCCCCTACACACACACATAAATATTAAAAAAAAAAAAAAAAAAAGAGAGCTGTAATGTAGAAGGGAAGCGATGAGCTTTTAAAAATGTAAACACCAATGTGGCTTTAGCTTTCTCATCTGTGAGAGCTTCAGATAAATTTGGGGTCAGTCCTATTCTGTTTATTATTGGTAAATAGTGGGGACATTATTCAAAAATATGTTTAATCTTGAGCTAATATTGACACGTTGGAGGTGGCAGGTGAGAGTACTTAAGGACAGTATGGCCTATTCTCAAGCGGGCTAGAGCAACTTCTTCCCTGCGGCCGCTGCGGCTGGATGTCGACCCTGGTTTCCTCTTTTTTTTACTTCTTTTAATTTACTCGGAGAGCTTTCATCCCACATGGCCTACCATCATTCCGATTTTTTAATTTTAAGAAGTCTACTTCTTGTGGGGTAAGAGCAGCGATGCCTCATCCAAAGAGCGTGAGTGTTTTTCTGACAGCTTTGTCTGATGATAATGCGTGGAGTTCAAGGGTTATATTGAACATAAATTATATAATTTAAATTTATGGGTTGAATCGCGGATAACGAAAAACGAGGCTGTTGAGCTTTCTTATTTGGAACCATTTTTTATGAAGACTGTTTATCAAAAAATGTTCTGGTATATTTTCAAGAAGGAGCGACGACCGTTCTTTATACTTGACAGATGAGGTGTTATTGTTGTGCATTTAGGAAAGCATTGCTCAAAGGAGGGGTTTGAGTTTCAGGTTTCAATATCGGGATTGCTTCAAGTGCTGAGATAATCAAAATGATTCTTTCTGCCGAAGAAGCTGGGTTTGGTTTCTACCATATCATGTACTACAGAGCAAATACTGAGAATTGGACTGGTTCTGAATGCGCCAGTTGTAATTCAGATCTCTGTATGATATTCTTAATCGACCTTAGCATGGGTTTGGCAACCGGCAGAACCATAGATAAAAGTCTCGTAATCGGAATCAGAATGGATCGTACTAGGTAACACCAGTTTTGAGTGTTAAAAAAAAGAAAAGTGAAATCTGTTACGTATAAAGCAATACGTAAGCATATTATGGAGGATGTCACGGATAGATTATTATTGCCAGGCGAATAAGCTACTTTTTAAACGTGTATTGAAATTTTAAGTAACATCATTAAAAATGTCTTGTAAAGAGAACATATGTAGTATTTTCCCAAACACTATTTAAGAAGCTGCCTCCTAACACACAATACGCATAAATATTTCGTATAGGTTGCAGAGAAAATATCTCTTCAGTTTTAAGGATCATTAACTAGATCATTTTGCTAAACTTGGAAAGCGCTTAAAACATTATAAAGTTTGTTGTGTTTTATTACTGTAATTAGAGTAAATTTAATAAAAACTTGGCAAAGCTACTTACCGGAAACAATTTGTGTGTTGATAGTACCGACTAGTGGATTATATCAACCATTCACCGGAATGGTCTTTGGAATTGTCACCCGTCCATTCCTTTCGATTCGTAATTTCCATCTTTGTTACGTACCTTTATCATAAATTTATTTTCATTACCATCCTTTGGGGTCCTAATTGGTCGAACGATAAATCAACAGCGATTGTTTAAAAGTGATTTGTATTTTAAGTTCTGTGGCCCTCCACTATTCTCGGCTAACGGTACTGTAACACACGATAGCTAAATTGGCTTTTAAAACTTTATTTCGTCTATATTCAATCATTAGGAAAATTAGGTGACATAATTGAAGAGCTAAGTGGAAGAACATGTAATATGGCGTTTTAGAGGAAAAAAAGTTTTGCTTAGAAGAATATTTTAAATATTCCATCTTCTTGCCTATTTTAGTCTATAATAGAAATGAAAAATCATTAAATTAAATTGTCATTTATAGGCTTGTAACATAATAATTGGGAAGGCTTCTTAGTAAAAAAGGCCAATGGCGGCAAGTCATTTATGAATTTAAAATTATGTATGTATTAAATATATATAATTTTCTTATTTAACAATTATAATACCTTTACTTATTGCAAGAAGATGATAGTTGACCGTATAAAGTAGATTGTCGGAAGTCCTGGTGTCGATCAATAAAAGTATCAAAATAGTTTAATAAAACTATTTATTAATTATTGGAGGAGTTTTATGACCGGCATAAAATAAATAAATATGGTTTTGTTTATTTATGTTGTTCATTGCTGACCGCACCTTCCGACAAACTTCTCCAATCATTAATCTACGGTCAACTATCTACACCTCAAAACTATTTATTGTTAACCAAGGTTTCGCCCAACTTTGCAGGGCTTCGTCACGTCTATTTGGTTGTAATGGAGATGAAGACTGAATGATCTTCTTACAATAATACCTTTACATTGGTTTATTGTTCCGATGTATATCCTTAACTATGTATATTCCAAAGAATGATACTTTTAATTATCAATAACCGTTGGGTTAAATAACCGCTGAACTATCTATCGTCCACTAGTTTATTTATTAGCTGATAGATTCTCTTCGATGACCTGGATTTTCTAGCTGCTATCGAACTTTATTTATAAGTTTTATGGCTCCTTTATTTATGGCCTTAACGATAAGTGTGCTGCTGGCTTTATATGGCGAGGTTAAGATAATGTCCTATGTAATTTCTAGTAATGGTAATAGTAATCAGTTTTTTTCTTTGTAGATTATCTGTATTATCGGAGTAATATATCTTTCATTCCTGCTATCTGGAGTAGTTTTATAGACCACAGATTAGGTTATGCCATCAATATACACGGATTAGCAATTTTACAGGTCGTAAATTTAGTTATTTAGGTATGTTCCAAGAATTGACTGGTTTTCGTCTGATTTGCTTGACTATCAAATGTGATGATGAAAAAAAAAGATAAAAAAAAAATAATGATAGCTCCTTCACTATCGATACTAAACTCAATAGTATGAAATCGATAAAAAAGTATTTAGATGATGAGCATAAAAATTTGTTAATACATTTTTAACATAGAAGAAAGGGTTATAAAGTCATTAGATCCCTTTAAGTCAAAAGATGAATACATGCGTGATGCAGAATCTTAAAATATAAGTTTAAATTTTTGTAAATCTAGATTTATTTTTAGGTTTTTACAGGAGTTTGAAGTACCAATAAGAAATAGTTATAACTTATTAATTTTTGTAAATAAATTTAACAATCTGGATGAATTGTGCACGAAACGTCAATTAAGAAATTAAGTTGATGAACTATTTAATAGATAAAAAATTTTCTTTGAAATTACAAAATTAAAATATATGGTTCTCATGAAAAACTAAAACATCAGAGTATTTATATGTATATTTATGTCAATTAAAAAAGAAATTGCATTTGAAAATCTTTATAACTCTTTTTTATAGAACGCTTATTATAGCCTATTTCTTTTTTCCAGTCTGAGATCTGGATAGATTACTCCTTGGATAATTATCGGTATAAAGACAGTGCATACTTGAACCATTTTTACATATGTGATTAACACTTATTCAATTATTACGGTAATTAGGTCATGGATTGTTTGAAACTCCTTCTATATATCTATATACGTTCGAGAATAAATGCGTTTTGAGCTCCAACTATAAATTTGGAATCCTCGAAAAACGACAATTGATTTTTTTCTAGCAGTTTTATTGCAAGCTTTAAACTGCAGTTTATGTACCTAGCATAAATTGTATACCTATGAAGGAGTGGAATTTTAAGGAGCTATTGACCTCTAGCAACAATTAATGATAAGAAGGTGTCAAGAATATCTTTAAAGCAGGTGTCTCCGATACTTCAAAACTACATAAATACTCACCTCAGAGGATAAGTTATCTATTTACTTTTGCGTTGACCTCTTTTGTTTTTATTTTTTTCTGGTAAATACCAGATCTTAGTTTCTCATTTTCAAAGGTAATCGAATCGTATGCTATAATATATGATTGCATTTTAAATCAAACGTGATGTAATCATTAGGGATGTTTCAGATGAATTTGTTGGTAAACTCAACTTCTTGATGACTTCTTCTCAACTCCATATCAAGCAATGAATATAACCGTAACTGGTTCGGGGAAATTTGTAAAGAAATACTTATTCTTGTTTTAACTGCAGATAATCTCTTAGAACCATTACTTTCGTTTTTAAACGGAACTACTAAAGATAAGTATTTATGTAATTCACACGTTGAATTCGATAAGGAATGAAATTCTCCTTGAATTTTTTCCCGTAAAATAGAGCAGACATACAAGCGGAAGGATCATTTTCATTTATAACTATGCACTAAAAGAGGCATACACGTTTCTTTCTATAAGCCATTAAAATAATTTTAATAGTTAACAGTCTCTTTTAGCAGTACTTTAATGTTCTCTGTCTCTTCTGTTCGATATCCATATTCCATATTCTACTAATCTGGTTTAAGATCAGTACTGCCACCTTCGGCTTGTACGTTATTTTGTCCCTCTGACCACCTCCAAAAAAAGCTGTTAGTGTCGAGCAGAATTTTGAAAGAGGTCCCAATGGTGATGCACTCGTGACATTTAAAAGAAATAATATAAGCTTTATTGGCGCGTTGCAGAATAGCAGAGCGGTCAGCCGGAAGATGATGGACCACGCCTTGCCCCCTCCACCAGTTTTAATGGCGATTAACAATAACACGTATTTCACAGTGACAGCAAAGTCACGCACATTGTTCCATAGCAATACATTTTCACTCCATTTCGCTTCCTCACTAGGGAGAAGGTATAGAAGCTTTGTAATCATTAAAAATAAAAAATATGGCGTTATTTTACGCTTTAGATATATCCGGGTCTGCCTGTATTCAAATCAGTGTTCGGATATAATCGATTAAAGCAATAATCCGATATTTAAATAATATTCAAGAATTTTACGGGTTGGTATTTAATTGGCTCTATATCGATTTTATCAGATTCACACACTGGCGGATATGAAAACGTATTTCCTCGGCAAAGCTGTATTTCGAATACAGGTTATACAATTTGGCTAACATTATCAGGTAAGTTTGGAATATTGTTGGCAATACGGAATTAGCAAATTGCATCTACTACTTTCGTTTACGCATGCCTAAACCTATTTTCCTAAACACACCTAAATTCCGAAAAAGGGAATGTCTATCTTAGGGAATTTAGCTCAGAGTCGGGGATTAGTATAAATTTAATCATAAAATTTCACTCGCTCTTGCAAAATTCTATTTTCCTGAATAAACCCGTAGTTCATAGACCGATCCATGGTTATACTGCAGTTAATATTCTCAATCGATTAATCATTCATATTAAAGTTATTGGTATTTTTAATTACATACCAAATATAAATAATAAAAAAAGCATGATTTACAAAAAAAAAAATGTCTCTTATTTTATTTCCTTGTTCCTTTTTTTATAGCTTTTCTTATTTATGGAATTATTATATTATGTGTTTTGGCAAAACTGATCGAACCGTTGGTGAAATATTCAGAGATTGTACAGGTTGGTATTTAGTTATTCCCATATCGAATTTATCAGATTCCGTTTTCTACTCTCACTTCCGCTTGTGGGAAGATAATCTCGGCACACTTATTTCTCGAAAACGGGGAAAAGATGATTTGGCCCAAATCGGGAGTGAAGCTGGTAATGTTAAAACATATGAAAAAGAATTTTTTATCACACACTGGTTCAGAGCATTTCCAAGATGCTCTATTAAAATTCTCTTTTATATTGTTATCAATTGAAATAATAAATTTATTGCTCTATGCTCCTAAGAAGTATAAAGATTCTTTTCCAATTACCAGAACCATTAAGATTTATTCTTATTGCATTTATATTTAAAAATGTTTCGGAGAAAAATTTTAATGAGATAACAATTTCTGTTCAGTTGAGTTTTAAGATTTCACATACAATGATAGAGGTTTAAAACAAAACTTGTATTTGATTGCGTGAGTGTTTTTATCTCTGAAAAATACCTGAAGTATAGCTTATAATATATGTCAAATTATTAAAACTTACTTTTAAAGCTATAGATTAATTTTTTAAATACTTATTATCTCAACTTAGACAAAAAATTACTTTTAATTTCTAATAGGTCAAAATAAACCATAGCTGTAAATAACTGTAACAATAAACATTATATATTTTTCTTTTTCTAGATACATCCGTCGGAAAGAGTTGGAAACTTGAGTTGCTATAATAAGAAGAGGAAATTATCGCCTGGCACTGAAATTTTTGAGTACTTTTAAAATATTAAATGATTGTCTTGTTTCGCTAGAACATGGGTTCGTGAAAACATCTATCGATTATTTATCTTACATCGAAAAAAAAGAAGCTTTTTCTGTTATAAAAATTATCTTGTTTGGCTAAACAAAAATAAAGAAATGTTGAACAGTCCAGACAAACCTCAGAAAACAAGTAGTCATAGTAGGCTACCAGTAAAATCTGTTGCTTTATAATTAAAAATGAAAAGATTTAACTTCTTGTATTTCTGTATAATATTTGTTGCCAAGGCTTACGGTATTATATGATGAAATATCTTCTATCAGCCTTTGTCGAAAGAAATCTAATCACACAATGAAGTTTTGGTTGTTTAAACCAATAAATATATCTTTTTGAGAAATTAAAAAAACGCCCAGAAATGTATACATCATTAACCTACTAGATTCCTAGTCTTTAAAATATGGAATGGAGTTTTTACCATGACAAAAATAATGATAACCAATGTTTTTCTTTAATTTTTAGAAAATTTCAACTTATGTTAGATACCATTCGACAAAAAAATGAAAACTTGATACGTTGTTTAGATGATCGCAAGACTGCATTATAATAAATCACGTCTTCTTGAAACTGGAGTCAGACTTTGGCCCACGCATTTCCGGTAGAAGTTATATGCCTTAGTAGTGCCATAAAACTTATTGTAAATCTATTTCGAATAGCCATTTGTATTGTCTCCATAGCAGCAGTCCCACTTACATCATCGGCCAGTTTCAACAAATAATCCTCATTTCAGAGTTGAATTACAGGACAATAATCGGGTATTACACTCTGTTCGTGCCATTCAACTTCCCACAGTACCAGCAAGAAATATTTATAGCAAGTTTATTTTATTTCTTTAAAGTAAATAGAAATAAAAATCCATAGTAAAATGAGTTTAATACCTCATATTTTTAGCGAAAAACATGGCTTTTGCAATCGGACGTCTTGTTTTCTTTACCGTACGAATTTCAGAAACTTTCAGAGATAACTGAGTAGCTGACGAAATTAAATATCAAGCCAATACTGATTGAGACTGCTAGGAATGATTGTACAAGAGCCGGGAAGAAAAAAGGCAGTTATTTCGCCCCAATTTTCAAAACTGACGGGTCTGCCAAGTATAGATTAGTGGAATAAAAAATGACGGCTATTTCAAAATCTTAAAAAACATTGATTTTTCATTTGGAGCTCTATATCCTAAAAACTACCAACAACACTAGAAAATCTAAAAGAACATTATTTAAAGGAGAGTAAATTTGCTGAAATATTAGCCCTAATAGAGCTATTTACGTTCAATAGTTCTCGAGATATGCTTTTTAAAAAGCTACATTTCTTAAAAATCTACTGAAAGATTAGTAGTTAGTTATTTATGATGTCTATTAGCACTCAAATTAAAGCTAGTTTAATGTACTATACAATAGTTTATGATCTTTACCTTCGTAGGAATAGTATTTTGCATGATATTTCCTAAAATAAATTGATTTATAGTTTTTCGGGCGATAAGTTTGAGTTTTGAAAAACTTTATTTCAGAAACCATAGGACATACAGATGTCTGTCAGCACTCAAATTAAAGCTAGTTAAATTTACTATAAAATAGTTTATAACCTTTATCTTTGCAGGAGTTGCAGTTTTTATGTTAGTTGACAAAATAAATTCACAAACTGTAAATTTCTAGTTGTTCGTATACAATGTTTGATTTTTTAAAAAAGATCCATTCATCCATTTAAAAAATCTCTAGATCCATAAGACCCATATATGTCTGCCAGAGCTCAAAGTAAAGGAAATTTAACTTACTATAAAATAGTTTGACACTTTTGTCGGGACAACTATAAATCAATTTATTTAAGCAAATATCATAAAAACTACTACTCAAACCAAGATAAACGTAATACACTATTTCATAGCCCATTAAAATAGCTTTAATTTGAGTGCTAATAGACGTCTGTACGTTAAATGGTTTTCCTCTTGTGCTCTTGTACTATGAGGTTTAAATGGCAATCTTACAGGACAGCTGCATAGTCATCTGCCTACCTACAACTAGCCAATTTAGAAAGTTTTTTATTTTATTTATCTATGTATTTTAATTCTATGATTATTAATTTCATTCTAATTAATTTCATATGCAATTAAATCCCTTTACAATAATGATTTATTTATTAAATTTTAGATTTATTTTATTTTACCAGCTATCTACTCTTCTACAAAGAAATAAACTGATTTATAAAGATTTGTATTTTATTTATTTATCTTTTAAGAGAGTTCATTGTCGATGAGAATTGGGCGGGAATGGATGGACGAGCTGAATTGACTTCAGTACCTCGTTTGGAAATCAAATTTGGAGTCCAATATTAGAATATTTGTGCAGAGCCAAATATAAGAGAGAGAAGAAGGTTTCGTTTATATTTCCAAAATGGTTGATCATTTCTTAAAATATTTCATCTGAAAAAAGTAAGAGCTTTTGATTTCCCACAAGAATGTTCATATTATTTCTTTTCATATCTGCCATTGTTAAACAAAAATAAGCTCTTCAAAGCAATAAATTTAAGAAATTTATTCACTTTTGTATTTTATTAAAAAACCATCATGATCGAATAAATACTAACCAAAATCCGTCGCTTTTAAATATATTTTTCTTAATGATATAGACAAAATAAAAAGACAGGGCCTAGTTGATATTTAAAAACTAAATCTTTATATCATTATAAATCCTGTCATATTATGCCTTTGCTTCTAACTACACAGATTTAAGAGATTATACCTAAGAGAATAGAAATCCGTTAATGCGTTTGACTGATAAGGTCATAATACCTTAAACCCCCTTCCATTAACCTAATTAAGCAGATACATAAGTAATATACCTTCATTTAGATATTTACTAGGATTATAACAATCTCAATTGAGTAAAAGTCATGATAGATCCAACGTCTAAAATAACTGACCTGTACTCATTAAAAATCTTTATAATAGTTGTAATTACAGAAAATCAATAATGTAATTGATTTGAAGTATATTTAGCTCAAAGATAATCGAAAGCGTTACGTAATTTACAAAGTAATCTTTTTAAGACTGGTATTATTAAGACGTTAAAAAACATAGCAATAAAAGATGGTTACTTTGTTGCAAATACTTTACACATTTACTCGTTTGGCAAATTACAATGTTTCCAGAACATTCCAGGATTTTTTTCTTTTACATATTTTTATTTCATAACTATATAATTTAGATATTTACCATATTTTTTTGGGACACCCACTTATACAATACAATTTTCTTGAAACTAATTACATTTTACAAATTTCTCTATTTTAAATTTTGGTAAAACAAAAGTGGGGGAAAAAAACCCAAAACATTGGATATAATAAAATAAATATTGTGCAACATGAAACACATATCATTATTTTATATTTACATTAATATATGTTTAGTTCTTCTGTGTTTATATCTACGGGTTAGAGCTCAGTGTAATTTTCTTATTTCTGTGATTAACAAAAATTTAGATCTGTACCGCTACAACTCATGAAGGTTCAGGGGTTTCAGTACTTTGTAAAGATGTACTGTTACTAGACCAACGGTTGTGCAAGGTGGTGGTCTGGTCAGAATCACACTCGACCGCCAGATTTTTACCCAATTAAGGGTAACCACAATTCAGAGGCTGGGTGGATCCCAGGAGGGCTCCGAGAACCCACAGGAGTTGACGGCAACAGTGTAACAGAAAACAATTTTCTGCCCAGCCGGATTCGAACTCGAGTCCTTAAGAGTTAGTAGCCACGCGCTTTACCCCGTGTGCACATAGCTCCCATTGATAAGAGAGTTTATTGAATTGTGGCAGGACTGGAAGAAATTATGTGTCAGTTTATATGTGAATGAACATGAGATTATAATAAATACCTAAACATTTTATTTCCCTATTTGTGAATAGTCGTGTAAAATTATAGAGGAAATCCGTAAAAATTAATTTTCATGTTTTTAAAATTAATTAATACATATTGGTTACGATATTCGCACTTATTTTACGACATGTCTTGCGGGACGTATTTGGGTATTGATGTCTTTGTTGATATCTCTAAAATCCAATTGGAACGATCTCGTTCTTCTAACTTACCTCTGTCAGAGTGCTAAATCCTCTCACTTATTTTACGATATGTCTTGCGGGACGTGTTTGGGTATTGATGTCTTAGTTGATATCTCTAAAATCCATTTGGAACGATCTCGTTCTTCTAACTTACCTCTGTCAGAGTGCTAAATCCTCTCACTTATTTTACGATATGTCTTGCGGGACGTATTTGGGTATTGATGTCTTAGTTGATATCTCTAAAATCCAATTGGAACGATCTCGTTTTTCTAACAATTTTAAATTTTAATAATCCAAAACTTCCTTTTCCAAGAAATTCCCTGTCTTTTGATACCTCATTTAACAAAATCGGCTGTAAAAAGATCGTTAATAACGTAATATAAATATATATATAAATGTAGGGTCATTGGTGACGTACAATATAGAAAAATATATTGCAATATAGGAATATTTATGTATTCTTATCTTAAATGTGTTTGGAAAAGTTTGTTGATTTATATCCCAATTATCCAATAGGTTAACTATTTGCTTATTGTTCACCACTAACTATACTGAAGCTAATTAAATGATATATAAATTACTAAATCAAGGATAAAATAAATTATAACTTATCATTTAATAATCCTTAGCTCACTATTAAATGATCAAGGTGATTAAATTATTTAACGACGCCAGGATTAACTACCCGATCAATCATTTCCAGATTGCCCTCTATAGATATCTGTGTTCTTTATTACACATTAAGAGGTATTTGTCACATGATACGATTTCCGTAAGATTTAAATTTTTTTTTCGCAATTAGTCCAACCATAATTCAATCCTCATGGGCTAATTTCATTTTGTACCTTTTATGTAATCAAATTTGTATATAATAAAATTTATCAAACATCAAATATTCTTTGTTTCAGGATATACATCTCAATTATAGATGAAACTGTTGAAGATAGAATTGATTTGCCGAGAAACCGATTTACAATGAATGGATTTAAATTTTTCATTCTGTTTCTTTTTGTCCAGACGTAAACATACATTAAAAATGGATTTTAACTGTATCCCGGTTATATTAGAGTGTAAATGTGACTAGAGATTATATTATTTTATCATTATGTTATTTTATTTATTTATTTTTCATACACATAGTTTGTATAAATGAACATAATATTTTGTTTATTCTACTGTTTGTACATATTTTAGTTTTTTTTATTCATTTATTTATTTTATTTTATTTTAGTATGTGTGAGATCATTCATCACTATTACCTATTGCCCACAACTGTGTGGCAGTTTGTAATATATATCAATAAATAAAAAAAGTATTAAAAAAAAAAAATGTATCCCAGAAATTACTGAGCATAAAGAACTCTATTCGGGCTGAAATAGTTAAATGCATTAATAAATAGTTGATGATGATTCAGGTACTTGTAACAAATTTATGAGTAGTTGCCAATAAATTTAAAAATATGCAGAGGAAATATTTTTAAATACTTCTTTTTGTTTTCGATAGATTTATTTATTGATAGATATTACAATCTGCCACACAGTTGTGGGCAATAGGTAATAGTGATGAATGATCTCATACATACTAAAATAAAAATTAAAAAAAATAATAAAAAAAATAAATAAATAAAATTTAAAAAAAAATAAAAAAATAGGAAAAAAAATAAAATAAAAAACTAAAAAAAACTCTCTTAAAATATATACAAACAAAAGAATCAAAAATACTTCTTTAAATTCACACTTTCTTCTATAGGTGCAGTACAATTTTAATATATTTTTACTGGCCTGTTAAGTACATGTTTCCATGTCGTTTAAAATAATTACCAGAAGAAACAGTTCAAGATTAGTATCCTTTTTTAAAAATCATTCTGGTGATTTCCGATCGAATAATGTTATCTCGGCCTTTAATAGATTTTCTATGGTTAGATAAGTGAAGCCTTTAATAATTGAATCACCTAACGAAACCGATAAGTATATCGCATCTGATAAGATTGCTTCAGATCGCTCACATATCTTTGGGATTACGTCTTTATGCAATCCAAGTCAAAATTAATAAACTAAACATATTTAAGATTTTCTATATTAATAATTCTATTTTTGAATGAGCTTTTATATTAAAATGAGTTTGTCAAATTACTTTTATCTAATCGGAAATTTGTATAATGCAAAAGAAACTTTTAAAATGAGACTAAAAAACAGATTTACAGACAACTATCAGATAACTACCTCGAATATCGCATGATATTAACTTCAGAAACAATTATAATAAAAATCTTCCAACCTATAATATTCTTTATTCAGTTAATACAACGTTTTGGACCAATGTGTTCATTTTCAAGTATTTTCTTTCATAGTTTTATGACAATGTCATTATTATTGGATTCCATCTGGTTATATTTTCTTTATGTTTGTCTATTTTTTTTCTTCGGTTGACTCTGCAGATCTTTGGCCGCCCTAACCAGCCTTTTCCACACATGCCTCCCTTCGGCTACTGCTTTCAATTTTTCCGCACTCACCTGTTTCGCACCTTTGTTGATGGTGTTTAAACATCTGTTTTTTCCCCCCTACCACGTGTTCTCTAGCCTGCTATAGTGGCATTCATTGTTGTGTAGAGGCGTCCTAATGGATTGCTTCGAGCCACATGTCCCGACCATTTTAACCTCTACCGAGAGATATTGGTTGACCCCACCAGCCAGAATGGTCGCTCCCTATTTTATGTGAGTCCCCCCGGCACACATGTCACCACTGCAATACCGCCTTCAGCGGACCATGTAACTCCTATCTTACAGTGCCAAGAGGCAATACAAGATTTGTTATAATTATTGTATATATTTCCTAGGCTATCTATTTTATATAAATAAATGTTTGTTAATAAATATATTCAGGAAGAAAGGAATAAAACATTGGTTGATTAGTCAAGCAGTTCAATTTAAGTTCTTCTCCTTGTATTAAGGCTCTGAACCCAGATCGCTTCTTTAATTGTACGGTGGACTTTCCGTTGAAATCTCTTGATTCTGCTTTCTAGAGGATCTGTTAAAGCCTAGATCTCGCAATGTTTGTATTTTATCTTTAACTTCTTTCAAAATTTTAGAAGCTCCGCTTTTTTTTTTTTTTTTTTTTTTTTCAATTTTTCATCTGCTTTTGTAAACTTTTAATAGCTATGAGTTATTAGGCTAATATATCAATTATAATTATACTTATACAATAATTATTATGTATTTGTTATTTTTCAATAACAATATTTGACGTGCTACATAGTACAAATTCAAATTGTCAGTAAGCAGCTGTACAATAATTATTTTGTTTATTTATTTAATTATTTTTCCATGCTCATTGATCTAACATTCTTTAGATTTCAAGTGAGGTTGGAATGATGAATACAATCGCCGGTTCATAGAAGGTTTCAACAGTTACAATCACACTATAGCTCATCACAAAATATTACTGTTTTGCCGTTCGATTGATAAAATTTGTGTCTATGTACGTTTTATTCTAAACGTTAATTTAAATTTGAAAGTCATAAATAATTTGATATTACAATCACTTAACACAATTATAATGTTGTAATATAATTTGGCATGATGTTCTTAATATAATATCTGGATTGAATTTTTTTTTTCGTTATTTGCTCCTCTATGGGTTATTTATTAGTAGTGTCGGGGAAAACGGGTCTCTGGCATAAAACAGTGATCATCCATCATAACAACAGATTATATTTTGTTATTTAAATTTTAATAACAAATATTTTTAATGAATATCTATGTATTAATCTGAATTACAATTTTATATTAAAAAAATAATCTACATTTTAATATATTGAATTAATTTACATTAGGAATTGAAATTTAGTAAAAATGTATAGTGGAAAATCACATCTATATGAATCCAGGGGAAAGATGATTTTAGTCACAAAAAATTTGAAACAATCTTTCAATTTTTATTTTATAATATAATTTCAAAATTTGATTGTTATTAAAAAAATATTTAAACTGTTAAAGATTGTTGAATCTTTAGATTAATTATTCTTTTGCAAAAAATTAAATGTTCAACACGTATGAAGAAAAAAAAAACCTTGGCCAAAAATGTGGTGTGAGATATATTACAATGGCATGATGCAGTCTTGTAGAAAATGTACCTATTGATAGAACTCCTACCCTTAAAATATAAAATGAGATAACTGTAAACGATATTTCATTGTTAATATTTCATCTTCATCGCATGATGCAACTGCGATCTCATCTTTAACAAAAAGTAGCCTAAAATTATACTTATTCATCCCGTGAACTCATATAATAAAACTTTGTTTCTAACCATGTATATCGTCGGTATTGTGGATACTGCATAACCCCGTGTTCATACCTACAATAAAACTTCTAACAATAGAAAAATTATTTAAAAAATTTAAATATTTAAACAATGATTTGCACAATG
>NW_027109758.1:1554871-1558123 GCF_000696795.3 Halyomorpha halys
TATATTATTCAAACATTAACAAAGGTGTTTAACATTTTTAACAATTCTGTGTCCTGATATTCATTAAGTTATTGTTGGTGAGCACTCTGAAAAATCGAAAAATTTAATCTAAACAGATTTTGAAATTTTAAGAATACTGAAAAAAATCTTCAGTTTCCAATTGGTATAAACTAGAAACGATAATTAATAAAAAAAAATCTATACATAATATTAATCTTTATAAATTTTTAAATCTTGTGAACGATTGACGAGCACGAACGAATGCCAAATTTCCAAAAAACAGATCAATGTCATTCGTTAGTGAAATTTTCTTGATTATTTTTTAATTCAATAACCTAATGTATGATTGTTTTCTATTTCAATAATTCATGTAAGACTGAGATACGAAATTAAGTACGAACAACTGAAAGGTTTTATTTTAATACATTACAACGTTTATCTTTTTTAAAAAGTTGTAGTTGGATTAACTTTTTCACGAAAATAGCCCATACACAACTTACTAAGATGTTTTAAGTCAAAAGCAGTAAGTTATTTATAGCTATCATAAAAACATTATCAATCATATTTCTTTTCATATGAAAGTGTTGAAAAGTATTGAAAGAATGTATAATAATAGCTGTCTATAATAGCTGTCTCCGGGCTGGAATGAGGTTCATTGAGGCTTCTTTCCGATCCTGTTTGAGAAAGCCAGAAAAAATTATAATGTTTGTATGAGAAGTGATTTTTTGTCAAGTTGAAGTGGGCCTTTGAACGTTATAGTGATGAAACGAAGGACGAAGAGTGGACAATGTTTCCCTTAAGCGGACTTACCATGACAATGAGGTTGTGTTTGTTGGTCGTGATTCGTGTCCTCTGTCTTGTCTCTGCTACCGTCGCTGTGCCGGGTCCACCGCCAGTTGGTGGTCGCCATGGGGCTCTACTATAATATCCATGGGTATAGCAAGGCAAAGGTATGTTATTTTATGGCTCAGAAATGGAACTTATATTACGTTATCTATTTTACCAAAAAATCGCAAATTCTTTTAACGTGTAACAAGTATAGCAATCAGACATTTTTCACCTTTCAGAGTCCCCTCAATCCAAAACTTTTATTCAAAAAAATGTTTCATCTTTTTCATTGCCTTCTCATACCTTCGTTCTTCTAAGTAATGTATCGTTTACAAAAATATATTAGCGGGATACATAAGATTTTATAAGTAACTATGAATACAGAAACCTAAGGAACGCTTATACTACTGTCAAACTTAAATTGCTGTTAACTCAAAAAAAAAAAAAAAATATATATATATATATGATTTCCTCAGCCAAACTCCTGTCTTAGTTGATATACAGACATCTCTGCCGGTCCATTGGGCACTACCTTCTTCTTCCAATTATATTCTACACTATTCCATCTTTTTATCCTATAAGAGGTCTTCCTCCCCTTATTCTACCCTTAGTCCCCAATCCATCTCCAGCTTTGGTTTCCTGTTAATAATAATTGATAAACTAATTAAAAATTAGATAATTATTATGTTAAGGGAGAGCTAGAATGGTTGAAAAAGGAGAAGAGAAATATAGATACAACGAGGGAGAGAAAAAGAGAAAGGGCGAGGGCGAGGGAAAACTAGTGATTAAAACAATTCTCGGCGTTTCCCTAATGGGATTCCTCTAGTTTTTGATATAAAGTTCATGATTCTACTTCAAAGGATATTAAGAGGTGATAATATTCTTTCATATTGTCGACAGCCATATTGTCAGCTAGTAGAATTCATTGGTAAAACTCTTAGTCCTAAGAACAACTGTTTCAAGTTAAAATCCAATTAAACTCGATTCGTTTCCTACATTCTACCAATAAAATAATTTATTAGTATCACTGCAAATCTATTTAATTCACTTTTAATATATTCTTGTGTTCTTATCAAGAACGTTATGTCAATTGGCTGAAAAACTATTTGTTACCTGTTACATATGAAATGTATGAGAAGATAGCAAGTGGACATGGTGGCAATCGGTGTGAGACGAACTAGGTTAGGACCTCTTCCGGTGATCGGGTAGCCGGAGGGCTAAAGAGAATGGTGTCGGATTTCTTGTAAACTGACGAGGAATGCGGCTCGGCTAGTGGTGGTTAAGCAGGCAGCCATCTCGAGAATATTTCGGATTAGTCAGCCACCGAAATCCTCTTCCTCAACAACAGCCTTATGGCCAAGTAATCCATGAGGTGTCTTTGTTAGAATATTTATTTGTCTAGTTGATGCCGGCTGGTCAAAAGGAACCTGTTCACAATAATTAGCAAATTATAGAGGAAACAAAAACTAATTTAGACGTAGATGAATTATATAATATAATTATAATATTTTTAAAATTAATAATACAGTGGAATAGTATACATTTAAACATTATATTGCAAAAATAATACCAAGTATGAGACAAAGTACATTCGCTTAGCAACCATTGTCCAGGGGATTCAATTTAGCCTAAATTCTAAATGTTTTAAGAAATTAAATTATTTTTTTATGCTGAAAGGAGGCGTGGCTGAAGTGCTTTTCTCAATCTTTATAAGTGTACAAAGACAAATAATTTAATTTTAAATAACATTTTAGGTTGAATTGAATTTCTACGAAAATGGATGATCATTAAACCCTCATATGCTTGCTGTTATATAGAATTATATTTGCCACATAATCTTAATTTATAACCTTTTGGGATCTAAGAAATGAATGCAAATTGTCCAAAACGTGTTAGATGGATTATTGATAAATGTAGGTAAAAAATGTATATTGAGAAATTCGATTAAACTTATTTAAAATAATAAAACATTTCTCCAATTAAAAAAAAAGAAATAAAGAAATAATTTGTTTTCCAAAAATAAATTAAAGAGAAAATCATGTTTTTCGTTAAGCCTAATCTATAGGAAAATATGTAAAACAGTGTACCAAAGATTTAACTTGAGATTATGAGAACAACATATGGTAATTTTCAAACACGATTTAAAATTTTGCATACTATAAATTTCAGTTACGGAATGTCATCATGAAATATTTATTTAATTTTTAATGATAGTATGGTATGGTATTGTAAAAATTAACTATAATTTTAATCATACAGTGGCGTGGCTCAGTGGTAAGGTACTTACTTTACTTCTGGGACCAGGGTTCGAATCCAGCACTGACAGATAATAATTTATAAGCTATCATTAACTTAACATAATAATTAATAAGCTATCATTAACTTAACTTAACATAATAATTAATAAGCTATCATTAACTTAAC
>NW_027109758.1:1558173-1571958 GCF_000696795.3 Halyomorpha halys
TTAAGCGGCTTAAGCTGTTTTATACAAATCGAAATCTCATTACTAAATTTAAAATTTATGTCATTACCATTTTTTTTCAGATCTTTTAACTTTTTTTAAATTCTCAACCTTTATTTTAATATAATCTCTTAATCAATTATTATGATATAGATCTATTTAATCAGATGTAGAATTATTATAATATCTCTTTTTTTTGGAATTGTAAATAAAAATATTCTTATTTAAATGATGGCTATTTATAATTTTCTATACATAGTGGGCTCTAGTTTATACCGTTTACTTTTTAATTTATTCTATTTATTTTCTGCGCTCTTGATCTTAAGATAAAATCAAGCCTGTTATCATTAACATGATTCTGAAAATTTTAATGTTTCCATGAAAAAAAAAATGGCTGCTTGTTGAGATTTTGTAAGTACTTTTTATTTATTGATAGATATTACAATCTGCCACACAGTTGTGGGGAATAGGTAATAGTAATAAATGATCACATTTATACTAAAATAAAATAAAATAAGAATAAAAATAAATAAATAAGTGAAAAAAAAAATCTCTCTTAAAATATATAAAAGCAGAAGGATAAACAAAATGAACATAATCAAAATATGTATATGAATAAATAAATAAATAAAATAACATGATTATAAAATAATATACTTTCTAGTCACAATTACACTCTTATATACAATATTTGTACAATCGACCTGAGGATCCCTGAGCCCACTCTATCCCCCTGTTGAGGTTAACAGAAATTTTCCAATAGCGGTATAAATTATTTCTTGTGAGATTAGAGAACAATCTGTGAATGACCCACATATTTAATGAAGTGTTACATGAAAATGAGAATTACCTTTCCACCATTATCAACCTCGCAAAAGAGATAGGAATCTACAGCCTAATATAATTTGTTTCTGGTTTGAAATCATTGTAAATGGATTATAATAACAACAAGCAGATTTTCGCTCTATAAACAAAATAAAAGTAAAAAGTATATTATATTTTAATAAAATATAAATAAATAATAAAATATATTGAATTTTTTCTTTGAATTCCTATCTTTTTTTTTTCTTACCCTTCATTAAAATAAAATTTGTACTTCATACGTATATAATACATGAAATTTATTATATGTACAGACTCAGTAAAGTATATATAATGAATTTCATGTATTATATACGTATGACGTACTAATTTCCTTTTAATGAAACGTACGAAAAAAAGTATAGGAATTTGAAAAAAAAAAATTCAAATGATATAATATATTTTTTACTTTTATTTTCTTCAAAGATCAAAAATCTGCATATCGTTACTATAACTCTATCCTATTCCTATCCTATAATTTTTCGCTTTAAATATCAGGAACAATAAACTTATCTACGATCGGAATCGTAAGAAGTAAGGTACGTAATTGAATCACTAAAATTAATAAACTAATATCTAACAAGTAGTACTAATTGAAACATTTATCTGATGTTTTATCAGATAATAAAATTATCACATAACATATAAAATAACATTTATTACACCGTTTTTCAAGCTCAAGACCGTTTGTCGTACCAAAGGAAATTAAAAAAGATTGGTTGTTGTAATGAAAATCGATGATATAATTCATACTCTTATATACTGATACTCAATAATTGGATGGATACTGCTTTACAGTAATTCATCTGAGATTATTTCACATTTTCATTTATCTTTATTATGTAAAAAAGTTTTGCCTGTAAAAATATGGTTTTGTGTTAACACGAAGATACTCTAGAAAAATCTAGTCAACCTGACAATCTCTAATAGTACAAGAGCCCAAGAGGAGAAAAAAAGGCAGTTATTTCACCCCAATTTTCGATTAATTAATTGATAATTAGCTATATCAAAATTGATGAGTCTCCCAAGTATAGGTAGGGGGAATAAAAACTGGCGGCTTTTTCAAAACGTTAAAAATAATTAATTTTTTATTCGGAGCTCTATATCTTAAAAGAACATTATTTAAAGATGAGTAAATTTGCAGAAATATTAGCTATTTACGTCCAATAGTTATCGGGATATAGCTTTTTAAAAAGCAACATTTCTTAAAAATCTACTAAAGAAAAGTTGAGTGTCATAAGCTACTTTATAGTAAGTTAAATTTCCTTTATTTTGAGTGTTGGCAGACATATGTGGGTCTTATGGGTCTAGATATATATTTTTTCAAAAATCCGATGTTTTATACGAATAACTAGAAATTAACATTTTGTGAGTTTATTTCATCAAATATCATAAAAACTACTAATCCTACAAACATAAACATTATTAACTATTTATTATTAAAGTAAATTTAAATAGCTGTTATTAAGTGCTGACAAAGATCTGTACATTCTATGGTTTCTGAAATAAAGTTTTTCAATCAAACTTATGTAATTTATAAATCAATTTATTTTAGGAAATATCATGAAAACTACTATTCCTACGAAGGTAAAGGTCATAAACCACTTTATAGTACATTAAACCAGCTTTAATTTGATTGCTAATATACATCTGTACGTCATATAGTTCTTGAGGTATAAATTTCTCAAAATAAATTAACAAACTATGATATTTCAGTACATTTTTGTGAAATGTTGCTTTTTGAAAGGCTATACCTCGAGAACTGTTGAAGGTAAGTAGCTCTATTAGGGCTAATATTTCAGAAAATTTTCTTTAAATAAATAAGATAAGCTCTGAATGAAAAATTAATGTTTTTTTAAGGTTTTGAAACAGCCACCATTTTTTATTTCCCCTACCTATACTTGGCAGATTCCTCAATTTTGACTAGTAATTATACATAGTTTTCATTAAAGTAATCAAAAATTGGGGTGAAATAATTGCCCTTTTTTCTTTCCGGCTCTTGTACTATAACTCCTCAGTTGTGTGACATAATTGAGTAGTGGCTTTCGATACATTTTTTTCAAAAAGAACATTAACTCAAATCATTAGTTGTTTGGCTTTATAATCATTACCCCAAACACCTAACCCCAAAAGATAATATCATATCATTCTACCATTGGTCACTGTAACTTAAGACAGCACAAATAAACAATCAATCTTCGCGTCCTCTATAAGGCCATGAATCTTCCCTACTATTTTTTTTTTAAATCATCAGTTAAACATAAATTATTTTAAGAATAGCCAAAGAATCTTTAAACCATGACTAATAACGCTCTTTTTTGAACTAAATTAATTGTTATTTTATAAGCTGTGAAAGGTAGAAATAACTGGCCCGAGGCACACTGATCTCCACAATATGGCGTATAACTTTATACCTGTATAATTTGATCTAGTTTAAATATTGACGAAGGACGAGATTGAGTATAGCGGTTCCCAACTCCTGTGGTTCATTAATATGGTTGAACTTAGGTAGTGGACACATTGTTGAATCGGATCCCGTGGGAGAGCCCAGGTCCATTAGAGGCAACTGGAGCCGATGTTTAAACTGCGCCAGCTTTTGTTTGTCCTCCTGCAGATCAAACAGGAGTCCTCTCGGGTGACGGCCATTCCGTTAGGATGCTTTAAGTTAATGGTATCTGTCATAGCTCCTTTCCATTTGATATTCAATCGTCTTATTAATTAGTTATTAAGTTCTCTTCTGTAGCATTATAAGAAAAACATATATCGCTGCCTTTCTCAAATCATTTTTATGAATTCATTAAATAAATGCTCTTGGATATAAACTCATTTAATGTAATTAGCAATATTTTTCCTTACTATATACATAAAATAGAATCAATTAATTTTTAATAACCTTCAAATGATAAAGGGCAATGTCAGGAAACAACATAAAAATGCTAAAATTATATAAAAAATATTTTTACGTTTGACGCTTTCAAATTATGTTTATTAAAATTAACCCATTCAGAATATTTTACAATGGAATATTATTAGAATTAATTATTTAAGAACGCATTGAAAAAAAGAAAGAGAAGCAAAATTCGCTGGATAAAAATTAATACCGACTCGATTTAGGTGTTTTGTTTTTCTTCTTTTACATGATTTGACTATCCATCATATTGTTATATATAATATAAATAAAATATGAATAGTTTTTGTACCATGACTTCGCTGTGCTTCAATATCAGTACAATATTAAAACAATTCTAAGCGACTGGGCCATCAAAGTGCGATAAACAATTTTTTGTGAGTGAAATATCCGAATAAAAGTTGATATCTGTTTTTAGAACCTCAAGAGGAATTTCATAAAAGAAACTTTTTCGGCTTACGTGAGGCTTTGATTTTGAAAAAACTTGATCATTTTTTTTTTATTATCATTATTATTTTATTTTATTATACATTACATTTCGTCATTTATTTATAGATAATGGTAATATGGATCCTAGAGCAAATTTACACCATATTTACCAATAGGTAAGTTAAATGATAACAAAATAAACAATAGAAAACAAATTAAATACTACTTATGGAGAGAGATTTTATTTATTGAATATTGACCAATGCTGAAATCTGGCAGTAATTAAGATAGTGTTATAGGTAACCATGTGTAGTACAGTGTTAAGGTAACCATGTGTAGTACAGTATTATAGGTAACCATGTGTAGTAATGTGTTGTACAGTGTTATAGGTAACCATGTGTAGTAATGTGTAGTACAAGTGTTATAGATAACCATGTGTAGTAATGTGTTGTACAAGTGTTATAGGTAACCATCTGCAGTACAGTGTTATAGGTAACCATGTGTAGTACAAGTTTTATAGGTAACCATCTGTAGTACAGTGTTATAGGTAACCATGTGTAGTACAGTATTATAAGTAGCCATCAATACCATATTTACCAAAAATAAATACTTACAAACTTAATATTTATTAAGTTTACTTTTAGGAATGAACCTTATGTATGCAATATGTGATTATGAATAAATTAATGAAAAAATAATTTTATTCTGGGACATATGTCCCCTAAGAATAAATACATGGTTCATATATTAAGATTTTTATCTGGCAAGAATTTACAAATTTTAAGATAGTAAAATTAAATTACATTGGTATATAGGCTTTACTACTGTTTATAATGTTAATCAATTTATGCCTATTTATTTTATTACAATTATGGGAGGTTTGGTTATACAATTATTTTAGTATTATTATTATTTTACAATTATTAAGGTTTGGTTTACTTATACAAGCGGAGGAATAGGTGTTGTTTAAAGAAAAGAATGGATGAGGACTGGCGAATGGAGATGGGAAGAGAATTCGAGAAGAAGCTTGCACGTATGACGAAGGATTTGCTAAAGAAGGCTAAATCAATTGGTTGGGATCTGGTATACAATGAGTGGATGGATAAGCGAAGAGTGAGGAAATCAAGGATATAGGTAGGTTTTTTGATTTTAAGAAGTTAGCCTTCCATACACCAAGGATCCGTAGTCGAAGTGGGGGAAGACGAGAGAGGATACTAGGAGCTGACGGGTGTTCTGAGGAATGGAATTGCGGAATCTTGGGAATTTTTGAGTACAGTTATGGATTTGCGTGTGATTTGGGTAATGTGGTTATTCCAGGAGAGGTGTTGGTCAAAGGTGACACCAAGGTTTTTATTGTAGGATAGAATTGAATCGGTTGGTTGTTAAAGAAGAGTGGAGAACAGTAAAGGAGGGAATGAAGGAGGGGCATGGAACCAATAAGAATGGCCTTGGTGTTATGTGGTGAATAAAAAAAAAATATGAAGTTTATGGTTATAATTATAGCATTAAAGATTATAGTCACAGTATTATTACAAAATGTAAAAAATAAAATGTTACCTGCTAATTATTAAGTCACAAATCACTTGTCAATTCAAGGAATGAGGCGTTCGGTCGTAAAACATGGTGACTAACAAAACATTTACAATGTTAAAATGTTTATTAATTGTAATGGATTACCCAGAACTTGCAATCACTTAACATAACTTAATTACAGTCTTATTTTCTTTAAAAAACATATTGCCTCAAGATCCTTTCAACTATTTACGAAATCAGCCTTAAAAAAGTCCGGTGATGTAAAAAACTTTAATTCACAACACATATCAGTCACTATGTGTTACAACCGAACGCTTCAAATTTTATTGAGTATTTATGTTATGCATCTGCTGACAATTGAAACTAATAGATCAAAGTTTCAATACTTTTTTTTTTCACCATATACCCCTTCCTATTCTCCTTGATGAACATATTTTATAGGGTACGTATAAGCAGCAATTGAAACCTTATTTTTACTTTTAATATATGTATATATCCTCTTGGATAGATAAAGACTGATCAGTTGTATTTTATCTTTGTCAATCCATAATTCTGACTTTGCAATGAGTGTATATTTCATAATTGGATTTAATTTATTAAGCTGGCTGTTGTTATATGGCAGTTGATATTATTGCTTTTCTTATCTGTTTCTGCAGCTTCACATAAATTGCAATGCAGTTCATTCAGTCGGAGGACTCTAAAATATAATTCTTTCATTTTAGGAACCGTTACTGAGTGTTCCTAAGGGGATTCTATCCTCCCGAAATTCAGAAACAGGGAAGGGAAGAGGTTGTTCGTCCCAATTGCCAGGTTACCTGAGACAGTCACGTTTTCCGTTGACGTGAAGAGAGAAGAGGCAACGTAACCTCCGTAAAGTTGATGACTAAAAATAGCCGGTCTTTGAGACAGGATCGAGCTGCATAACTCTTGCCTTGTTAGTAAACAGTTGAGGCCAGAACCTCAGATAAAACAACAACTATTCCGTGTAAACGGAAACTAATGTCCCCTTAGATATAAATAAGGCTCAATTTTAGACCCCTAATGTCCCTCGGGTGGACTCCTTATGACACCGAGTACCACCGATTGCTACTTCCTCTATATTCGAATCCTAACACCTGCTCCTTTAAATATATCAGCGGAGTAAACCATGAATGAAATCTGTCCTGCCGCTCTTTTCTTTCCGAAATACACCGCTTTGGATCAGCATTTCAACGCATAAATAAATTTCATTCGGATGTAAAATGTTATCATTATGAAATATTATAATCTATATAAATTAATGACAATAAGTAGTAGTATTACAGGAGCTCATGCTTATAATATTTACGGAAATATAAATAAATTAAATAATAGAAAAATAAGTAAATAAATAAAATAATTTTTTTTTTTTTAAATTTATTTATTGATATTTACAACTGTATATAAAATAAATCCAGTAAATTTGGAGAAATCATAATGGTATGGTACAAGCATGTAGAGAAATTACCCATTGGCAGCCCTCTAAAAACATTTTTACAATATAAGGTTTCGAGGCCATCTTCTTTTCAGACGCCTACAAGAACTGTCCGGAATAAAAGAGGAAGTAAGATTAGAAAATAATGGGTTTGAGTGGTTAGGGAGTTTGTAATGGACGGATTGATATCTGGTTCGGGCTAGATCGGATACAAATGAAACATTAACGTCTTTGGGGATGATTTTATTTGTGACAAAGTAGAGAGCATTTTACGAAGGATTTTGGGTTGTAAGGATTGGATACGAGAGGAATTCGAAGGTTTAGTGGAGCCCCAAAGCTCAACCCCGTATGTCCAGATAAGCCTTATAATTGTCATGTAAATCAGTCTTTTGTAATGAATAGGAAGTTTGGACCGTTTGTCTAGTAAGTGCTGTGATAGTCGAAATCGACGTGCAGTTTCCTGTCTTTTGAGTCTTGTGTGAGGATTCCAGGTTAATCGTTTGTCCAGATGTAGTCCAAGATAGCGTATCTGTTCAACAGGGGTAAGGGCAACATTATTGAAATATACTGTAGGGCAGTCAGTAGGTTTACGACGTAGGGTAAAGGTAATTTGATGGGATTTGTGGGAATTTATTTTAATCCTCCGATTACGACACCATTCTTCGAGAGCTGTGATATGGGATTGAAGAGTTTGGGATGCAATTAAAGGGTTATTATTAACAGCGAGCACTCATGTGTCATCGGCATACGTGATGAAGATAGAGTTAGGATTGGTTGGGATGTCTGCTGTATAGATTGTGTAGAGGATGGGACCAAGGATAGAATTAACATCTTGAACATAAGCTTACGTACATACAATATTTACCCCGACCATATTAGTACTCAACTTGAGAAGGGAAAACCATGGCCCGAGGCCATATGCTCAAATCTTCAACGGAGGATCTGTAATAGTTAATAGATAGTAATAGAACTCAAGTTCTCATATTTACAAAAGGTCTCTGGGTCACTGTCGTTACAACCCTCCAGCATAGTTATACCAGTAGACTTAGATATTATTATTAATGGTTCTGATTAAATTTGGATAATTTGAATGGAATAATATCCAAAAAACAGGATAGTGGGGACCTGATTTAGGGTATTGTTATATATAATGTTAAATTTTGTGGAGCAGTTGTAAAATTATTGGAGAATAATATTGATCAAAAAACAAAAAAAATGCCTTAGTTGTGAAAAATGGAATTAATTATTTAGAATTCATTTTAAAATAGTTTAAAATTTAACATGAACATAAATTTACGTCTTTGGAACCCCACTTTTTTTTAATTTATGAAAATTAGATTAAAAGTTTTACTTTTAACTAATAACTTTCCCTCCCTTAATTAATTAAGTTATCCACAACTACAAAAATTGTCTCATTACTTCACCTAGTTCTTCACAACCCCTCTCTATCCCCTTATATAGATTACTACCATATATCCCCTTTCTTCCAGATAACAGCCAAATCTCTTACAATTACTATTGTACTATTTAAAATACTAGTATAGTAGTAATATACAATTACTATATTTCTATTCAATTAATAATATATATGTTTTCTACCCTACTTTAATGGTAAATAATTTTCATCTACCCCTTACCAGATTTTCATACATATTGCAATGGAGGACTTGTCGCGCTCTGAGTGATTTAAATGATATAACAGTTAGTGGAGAAAGGACTGATATCTATCTTTCGTCGTCTGGTTAATATCTTCTTTTGCCAGATCTGTTATTCATTGTACCAACACTTTTAGAAAAGTTGATAATTTTATGCATCGCTACCTGTATGTGCATTTGAAGGCTGCAAGTTCTTATTTTTTGCCTAGTCAGCCACTTAGAGTAAGCTTTGGCTTTGCGTCAGTTGTGTAAGTGGTGATAATGAAGAATCCTCTCTGGAGTCATCTTCAAGGGAGTCATCTAGGTTACAGAGATTTATATTGATAGTTGTTGCATCATTGAAATTTGGCCTCATGCATTTTGTCATAGGTTCATGTAGTTCGATGTCAATGAAAAACTATAATTTTGTATTCAACATACATAAGAGAGTGAATAGCTCATTGGTAAGACAATGGACTACTAATTCCAAGGGACCTGGGTTCGAGTCCGGATGTGGCAGATAATTATTATATGTTTCACTGTAGCCGTGAATCAGCCCTGTGGGTTTTGGAGCCTCATAAAGTGGATGCCCTTGATTGAGTAAATATCTGGCGGTCCAGTTTAATTTAAATATTAATTAATTTAATTTAAGGGTAGCGGTAGAGTTTAATTTAATTCAACATACATATTTGTTTGAAGGCAATTAAAAAAATTAGACCGGGATAGTTGTGATTGATATGATAAGGCTTCAATGCTCCGCACATGAAATTGAAATGATAGTTGAAGTTAATGACCGCTCCAAGCCGAGCTGAAGTGATCCCAAGTGTGTGAGTGAGTAGAGAGAACTAACTCATGCTCTGACCGCTACTGACTTTTTTATCACTCCTCTACAAATCTCTTACTTGGTCAATAATTCACAGAAATTAATTATATGTTCATAATTTTCCAATTTTGGACATGGGTGGCTCAGTGGTAAGGTACTATGCTACTAACTCCTAGGACCCGAGTGCGAATCCGGTTAGGCAGAAAAATTTTTTATGTTACACTGTTGCCGTGAGTCAACTCCAGCCCTCCTGGGGCCCACTCAGCCTCCTAAATTGGGTACCCTTAATTGGGTAAAAATCTGGCGGTCGAGCGTGATTCTGACCAAATCACCTCCTTGCACAACCGCTGGTCCAGTAACAGTACTTCCTTACAAAGTACTGAATCCCTGAACCTTCATGGGTTGTAGCGGTACAGATTTAATTTTATAAAAAATAAATTAGGCAAATGTTCCATAGAAAATCAAAAAATTCTGTGTTAATATTATGGTCCTTTCTTTTCCATTGCTCCTATTTATCAATAGATCAACAAGTTTATGCATAATTACTATTAGAATCCATTTTGAAGCAGAGATACATTTCAAGGAGTCGCTATATGGTCTATACCCCAACTATACTATACCCGAAAACTAAAACTTATCCTAAACTGTTACTCGTTTAGATGTGGCCACAGTGTTTCCTGCAAGCGAATGGGGGGCCTACCCGGGGTCAACATCAGTAACAGCCAATCCACTCTTACTGATATTGACCCGCTGATAACGGGTTGACAATTTTACGAAATTAAAGAAATTGACGTGCCTTTGTTTATATAATAAGTGTATAATTCACTGGAAGAGCAAATAAACATTAATTAAAACAACGTGCGATTCGAAGACTAAAGTGGTAAAACGTTGTACCTCAAGTTATTTTTCAATAATGTTTTACAACGGTTTTTGATACAATTTAAGATAATAAGCACGGTAGTAAACTTAAAACAGGGAAACAAATCGCTATTGAGTTTTATGCGTAGTGTTAGGAATAGACGTTTCCAAGATCTACTCTCCTATATGTTCAGGAAATTCTGTTTTCATGTGTTTTTCATTTCATATGTGACCTCTTTCGTTTATACATAGCAAATAATGGGTCAATAAAGTAAACTAGAAAGAACAAATAAATGAATTGAGTACAATTCCCATCTTCAGGGAATAACTTTATCCATAATATACCCATCAGGTAACGATTTCTGTGATGGAGTTTAGTTCATGTTATAATTGCATATAAGGGGATACAATCAATATTGGTGTAAGTCCAGTACGCTTCTGCGTCATAAGTTTAGGAATGTATTACATAAGTACATTATCTAAGTATATTTACAAAACATTCACTTCCGTTACTGTAAAAAGTTTTATCATGCTTCGGCAGAACTTACTGAGAACATATATTTTAAACTAAAAATCAAAATATTAAGTTTCTCAATTATTTGTTGAATAGGACTATCTGATTATATTTCATACAACGTTCCTGGATTATAAGTTTGGAGGTCATTGCAAGGAATAATACAAACCAACCAATGACTAAGATGAAATGAATGTCAATGTATCCCAAAGAAAATAAAGCAATTTTAAGATATACTGTTGGTATATTTTCTATTTATTGTATAAATGGATGTTACATTTTTTGCTATATAACGGCTTGTAACACTGACAGAATGACATTTCGATCATTGTAGTGGTTCAATTGTCAATTACTTTTCAACCTAAATTCTATTTTGTCCTGGATAACGTTAGAATTTGACATGCTGACCAGTCAATAGGTCCTTTCATTTCGATAAAATGTTTATTTTCAACGACACCCACGATGATTGGCGTTATTCTTTCGTTTTTACAAACCGTAGAGAAAGATGTGCCGTACCTGTACCATTGTAAAATTATTCTCCATTTCAGCCTCGAAACGTGGATAATCAAGGACTGTTAAGTTCTTTGAGACCGGAGGACAAGACGTAGCGGATGTGGGTTGGAGAAGTGAAAGGGAATCTGTTAAGTTCAGTTATCAACAGACGACAGGAAGCGAACCGTATCGAATGAAGGGTTCTCGTAAACGGGGTACCTCGGTGCGGTGTTGGGGTGAGGTTCACGCTGGGCGTTCCGTCACAAACACACAACAATCGATCTTTCAACAAGTTTACTTTTCTCAGGGAGCTTAGATTGATTTGTCCTCATTAAAAACTCCAATACCGATAACATTAATAATAGAAATACTTGTTTCTTTTAATATATCTAGCGTTTCATTCTCTTGACAAATTGTAAACTAAGTATATAACATCTTCTCGAGTATTTTTTTTTCTTTCCCAGTATATCAAAAATAAGCGAGGTATGAGAAATAATATAGTTAATAGTTATAATAAAAAAGTTTCTAAACTCTCAATTTCTTCATTGAAACAGCCTAGTTAATTTTACCTAATTATCAAAATTATATGAGACAATTTTAAGTATGGAAATTGAGTAACTGCCAGTTATAAACATATATGGACAACAGTTCTTTGAAACCCGCCTAGATACTAAAAGACCTCTCTGAACTTGGTTGAAACATCTATTGCAATTGTTCTAATTGTGCATGTATCGAAGTATAGCCGATTGTTTTGTTTTTTCATACTGTACTGTGCAATTCGCTTTTCAGCAGTTCTCAGGACGCCATATCTGCAGATGTGGACTGCATGCATGTTCCTGAAGAAGAACCCCATTCCCAGAAGTTGTGAAATTAAGTAGCCTTACAAGATCCGTTTGGCAGCCAGCCACGATAAGATGGAAGGAAGCTAGATCAGTGGTCTACTATAGAAGAAGTCTCATGGCATGGATTTCACTATCACTTCAAAATACGCTCTCAGTAGGTTCATGTTTAATGGTTAAGTCTATCACTCATGTCTTTCAGAATAACGAACAGGATCGTGAGGTTATCCTAATCCTATTGTCAGCGATGAGTTGCTCCGTCTCGTACAGACAGATCCTTGTTACTATGAGGTTATCCAAGGTGAGCTCATCAAATGTTTCCTTAGTATACGAAGATCGAGCAGGAAAAAATGACTAATCTTCGTATGGGTTTTTGTTTGCCTTAGTACATTTTGAGAACATCAAGAATAGTCTTAATTTATTCTTAGAGAATGTGAAACACTCATCCTTTGCACATCACACTCCTCAGTTAAATTAGAAGATATTTCACGCCGCAATCGTAAAGGTGTAAAGAGACAAAGATGAGGAAGATTTTCACCATCTTCTTGTTTTATCCTTTTTCTTCTAGAAATAATTATCATTGTATTTTTCTTTATATCCTTATTATATAATTTACACAACCATCAACATTAGGTGTTTTATTTGTTTCAGTAAACCAATGTTTCAAAGTCTGTTGGAAGCCAAAGTCTGAAGACGAAAGAAAGCTTTCCAAGTTTTATAGCCCGATGAATAGAAATATCTGATACAGTTTGTTATTAGATCCATCATCGGTCATTAGTGAAAAGCTAATTGGATAACTTAAAGAGCCTCAGAGATAAAACATCTGGAAAATAGTAGCCGGAAAAAGCTTAAACCGGTTAATAAAATCAAGTTGGTCCAGTTTAATTACCTTTGAGGGTTCATTAATTTTTTCCTTTGCTAAAAGCTTTTAAAAGTCATAAAGAGCATTGGACGTCCCCAGCTGTCAGGGAAGAAGAGCCATCCATCTCCCTTCTCGCCTTATTGCTTCTCATTTCCATTCTCTTCTACTAATTGTAACCGATTCAGGATCGGTGGCTGCCTTTGAAGAAAAGATGAAAACAAATTTTGATCCCAGCGTTGCAATTGCATTTTATTAACTATCGGTTTCTTTTTTATTATCATTTTACTTCTTTCATTTGTAATTACTAGGGCCCTAATCGATATTTAGAAAAAAAAAATCATATGTAAATAAATATTTTACTATTTTCTAGGATGAATATTTTTTTTTGGTAAAAAAAATGTTTTATTTCTTATTTAATCCTCATAATACTTTTTTTCACTCTTTTCTGCATTTCAGAAGCCCATCTTCTTGTCATATCTTTTATTCTTGTTTTTCTAAATTATTATAATTTTTTTCTAAATTATTTTTATATTCACTATCCTTCCTGTTTCATTTATATTCATGTATCTATCTTTTAATTTA
>NW_027109758.1:1576763-1583784 GCF_000696795.3 Halyomorpha halys
AATGTGATCATTCATCACTATTACCTATTGCCCACAACTGTGTGGCAGATTGTAATATCTATCAATAAATAAAAAATATTAAAAGAAAAAGAAAAGAAACACATCTAGTAATTAATCGTTATAAAGGCCATGTCGTCCACTAATTAACGTGCGTTTTATATATTTTTTTCGTGTTGTAAATCGTTATTTAAATACAAGCATTGTTAATTTTCATTTATTACTAATTTTAAGTTTCTATTATTTTTATTTTAAAAATATATCTACCCTATGATTATATCCATCGACATACATATTTAAAAGAAATTTATGTACGTAATGTTTCTTTCTAATTAATTATTTTCATATTCATTTGTAATATGTTAATTATTTATCCTTCTACAATATGGTTATTGCCGTTTTTCATTTATTACTAACTGCAAACGTTTATTATTTCGATATTTTTTGTTTTTAAAACGATTTTTCATGTTACTCGTTTCTAACATTTTTAATCCCATCTACATTTTCCTCCTTCCTTTACAACATTTTATAGGCACACTTGAATATATTAACTTCCTTATTGAATGTTTCAAAATTTTTAATGTTTTTACAGCATATTTTACAATTTTTTTTATTGCATATTATTCAACTAATTCCCTGAATTTTTGCAGCATAGAAATTCGGGCTATCACAAATTTAATATGATTATATCTCAACTAGATTGCGATTTATTAGGTTTGGTATATTTTAACATTCCTCTTAGTGTCATAAATATTTGAAGTTGAATGATTAAGTAATAACCTAGGATCTCTGAAAGATTCACACTACTTTTATCCTTCAAAACTGGCATCATATACCAGAAATTTGCGAAAAATATGTACTTTAACGCATCAAAAAACGAAGATTAAGCAGAATTGTCAAATCAAAAGTTTTTTTTCAATACCTGTGTAATTATCTATTAATTTCATTAGTCAATGTTATCATTTTTAGGTAATCTTTAAAATTAGAACCACTCAATTATAAAAGACATTCATATTCAGATCAAATCAAATAAAAATCTCCAAATTTCCTTATAATGTTTCTTATCCGGATATTATTCCTATAATATTCCTTTTTATATTTTACCAATACATATATACATACATCTTATTCCATAATTAAAAAAATAGGTAAATTAGATTAATATTTATTAAAATAGACTTGCTCAAACCTGTGATGGATGAGCTAGTTTTGTACAACTCATATATTTTGTAAATGTAACTCTCTGATAAATAAAACATGGTCCCGGTATTTTCTAATACCTCCTATAATAACTCACTAACCCCGAAACATAACATAGCTGATATACATTTGACTCAAAAAAGGTTCCTTCGAGACGACATCTAATACCTTCTCAGTTATATATTTAGATTTTTTAATGTATATATACGGGTGAGAGAACAACATATGTTTCTGTGGTCAAGGTCACCAGAGTTTAAGGTGAGAAGTGAGAATCGAGAGATGTAATGGAGAGAAGCTCATAATTTGTTTATCTTAAAATAAATAAATACTGTAGAAAGCAAACTAGAAGACTTCGACATCGTTTTATTACCCCTCATTGAATTTAACCAATCCTCTTCTTTCTTTTTCCCGAGGGATTTAGTCTGCTCAGGAGACCTTCCTTTTCGATGACAGCATATTGCGGACTCTAAGAACAAACCATTTGGGCATTTAGACACAACAAATGAATTGAAATGTAACTAATTTTAGAAAATTTGGAAATATTTTCATTAAGTTCAAAAAAATATTAAAAAAAAAATTGTTCCTCAATCTGTTGGAATTTTAACAGCGTCAAAACAAACGATAAGGTTGGTGGTTTGAAGGTATCTCCAATACAAGTTCTGCTAGCATATCAAAAATTTCTCAATAAGTTAAAGGTATTCTTTTTTTTATCATGTAAATGTAAGAATAAAATTATTCAAAAACTTGTATACAGATGTCTAACCCAACACATACCAGTAGTAAAGTAAAAATAATCATTCAGAATCACTTGGGCGCCAAATTTTCCCTAATTTTAACTACTTCCTTGGTGACCATTCCCATCTTGGAAACATAGCATAAACGAATTCTCAGAGGACATTTTTGTCTAAATTAGACGTTAAATGGTCAAAAAAAAGGCTACAAGCTGTTCATAATAAGGTTTGAATAGAATTTCTTTTAGGTTGTCTCTAGAAAAAAATGTTCTTTGTATCCTATTTTTTCTCTAGCCTTAGGTCAAACCAACCACCCCTAGCCTTATTGATCTTATTCGGGGTTTAAATATCCAATTAGAAAAGTAGTCTCATGAAGAACGAAACTGGGTTGGGACATCCTAACATTGAGGTATATTACTTCTTACAATACAGTTTTTATAACTGCGATTAATTATACTAGAAATATAATGTGGAAAGTTTGTAACAGCCATAAGTGTTAGAGCGAGGAAAATTGAAATAACTTAGAGAGCTCATATGTATATAGCTAAAATGTTGAAAAAATTGCAAAATTATGACTATGCACCCGTATGGATAAATCTTTTAATGTCTTTTGCAATCAGTTATACATTAGAATCCATTGAAAGATACTGTTTTTCAATTTCTTCCAGGTTAACTTACAATCTTATGGTACTATATAAATCTGGCCATGTCAGTCCGCAAACTGTGACTCAATATCATACCTTCCACGTCCTTGTGTTGGTCAATTTTAAACTGACTGGATGTTTTATTGATAGTTCAAGGAATTGAGAACCAAATACAGTATAACAAGCAGTGTTATGACAATAAAGCTCTTTACACTAATAAATAAACCAAATACAGTATAACAAGTAGTATTATGAGGATAAAGCTCTTTAAACTAATAAATGCATCATTAAAAGAGTTTAGTTCCACTATTCATTAATAATACTAGCAGACCATACTAGGTGACAAAATCACATAAATTTTGCTCACATTACTATTTTTAATGGATAAAAAATAAATTAAATGCTTATGTAAAATGAGATCATCGTAATCTCCTGGGATTTTACTGGAATGACATACAATTCATAATCGACGCCGTGTCTACATCTTTTAACAAACAGCAGACTGTTACAGGATGTAGATCATAAAAAATCATGGGAAAAAAAACGAAAATTTAAATAGTTTATCAGAGTTGTAAGATTTTATTTATATATACATTTGTAATAGTATAACGCATTCATTTATTGGTTGCACTGACTTTGAAATTATACTACATTATATCGCTGAAAATAGTGTCCTTTCAGCCAATCCCAAATAAAGTGCCACCGAACAGAGAATGATGATTTAGATATAGTATTAAAATATCATATTGTTCCATGTAGTCAGCATATTTAGCGTAAACCACTTTTTTTTTTCTCTCTTTTTACTCCCATTTAACCCGATGGGAAGGATAGTGTGTTTATACATCTTACAGTTTGCATACAACATTTTACATTAAACCAGGTTGTAAAAAAAAAAAAAGAAAAACAACTAATTTTAAAAACCTCCTAAAACATTTTTATAATTCCTTTTAAATTTGATTTTCCCTTCCATAGCCTCAAAGGTTTTATCTCAAGCTCTTGAAACACGGTGAGAAAATAAAATATACATTTTAATAAGTACTCACTAATTCAAACGTGTTAAAATGTTTTGATTGTTACATTGGTAACTTCGATGACCAAAAGATTCATGATATCACACGTAGCAAAACGATAAGAGCCTAGGGAATGCACGTTATAAACTGAAATTGCTAACCGATTCTCGCTGTGATAACGTTAAATGATCGCTTATTTATGTACGTCTTCAATACACATTAAATCTTAATAGAACATGAGGTGTTCTTCGAACAAAGCAATAGATGAAATATCACTATTCTTTGTGTTGTATATAACGGACGAATATTCTTTGAAATTACTGCAAATGTTAATTTTTAATGTGGACTTATTCAATATTATATTGATGGAGATGAGAATTCAGTCATTTAAATTCTCATCTCCCTAATCATCTCGAATCTGAATGTGAGATCGATTATAAAACACACACATACTCCATATATAATGAACGAAAATATCCTAAAATTAGCATATTTGCAAGTTTTACTTCTAAAAATATTGGAAACACCTAACAATAATTAAAGCAGTATTACAAGTCAAAATTATATTACTAATGCAAAAAAAACTGACTTTAAGAAATTAAAATTAAAACTATTTTAACATTCAGTTTATACAAGTATCTAAGCGACGATATTCCTGATGTTTGTCAAATTTATGGATCTGAGCTAATTAAGTCATATTAATAAAATAAATTTGATTCCTACGCCCAACACTATTATCTTTCCTACTCATAGATGTAGTCATGATAAATATCATGGAACTGATTCAGTCACAATAATAGAAAACAATAGTTTATCCTCTAAGGAGCAATCTTAATTAGCTATTCCATTCGTGCATATGCTTCCCTATCTTCATAATAAAATACACAGCCATATACTAACCTGCAACGTTTTGAGCATTAAACACCCTGAACATAATGGGATTGTGGCTGGGATTTGTAGGTGTTTGTTTCTTCTATTACAAATTCTTAGTGCTCTCTAGCTTGCATGGATTTTGAGTGCTAGGATTGTTTCACAATGTAGCGTACTTAAGCTAATTACATTTCCAATTCACGTATGAATTATTTATTTTCATTGCGTCTATATACTTGCTAAAGAAAATTAATTCCTCTTTATTTCCGAAAATTAAAAATGACGAGATTAGCCCTTTTAGTTGTTTGGAAACTGCTATACACAAATGACAAAAACGAAAAAATCACTTTAGCAGTTGGTTATTATTAAAGTCATTTCAGTGAACCTTCTTAGCCACAATCCAGAAACCGCAACTCTTAATGAGTATGCTATATTCAAATTTTTCTTATTTATAACATACAAAATGTTAAAAAAATAGTTCATTTTGTTTACAACCTAATAATATCTATTAGTCCAAAACACGTATTTAAGATGAAATATAAAAATAAAATGAACCACAAGAGTGAAGACATCAATACATTTTATAAGTCCACAGCAGAAACTATTTACCAGAATATCGTACTGCTGATAAAGATTATAATAATTAAATCCATATAGTGAAGATAAATAGATGTTTATAATGAATAATATTGTTTTTTAAAAGGAAATTGGAATATGTATTGCTCAAATATCAGATTTCGTAATGGACGAGACGTTTCTCAGTACTATTAATACGAGATAATTTTGATTTCGTTGTTTTTTTTTTGTTTTGTTTTTTTTGCAATGAATATTAAAGAAAGAAGCACAGAAATGAATCATAATCCATCTACTTTTTGTAGAGATGGAGTGGTGTAGATTTACACGGTTGAACGAAGGAGATGAAATTCTCCCTAAAACGTAAATTTTCTTACAGAAAAAACGGTGCCATGGTATTTCGTAATTATAAATTTCTCCGAACAGTCACATGAAAAAACAAAACAAAAAAACATGTATACATCTGAGAAGAACTATTCCAATTAATTTAGTGTATTGACAATTACGAAACAAAAGAAAAAAATTACTTTTTTGAGTACATACTTCCTCACCAAAAAAATAAAAAATAATAATAAAAATAAAAAATCCTTTGATAACAATCTATAAGGAAACTACACGTAAGAAAAACACTTGGAGTACTGCTTGTAACACTTGTTTAAAGAATAATTGCTGTAACTCGACTTGCTGAGATAAAATTTGTAAACGTACTGCTAGTCATTGAATGTTACGAAATCGAAATATCGAAAATTATTTCAGTTATAGTTATGGCATTTCTTAATAACAATGGAATTTCACAACAGACCCATATCGTCTTAAGCAATAATATGTTTTTAATACTTTAAAAAAATCAACGCATCATTCTGAAAGCATATTTCTTCAATCATCTTTTATATAATTATTTCTAATGAAGCAATTCATTTTTTTTAAATGGTATAGATTTTTTTCCTAGTTACAAGGTATCACATCAAGATATAAAAGATTGTAAGCTTTCATACAAAATGCAAGTCGTTGATTTTTTTTTTTTCACTCATACATACTACTTTTTTTCCTTTTAATGTTATCATAACAAATTAAAATACTTAAAAGATATCATTAATTTCGAAGTCTATAGTCAAATAGCATTTTCTTTTTCTAATTTCGAAATTGATTGGGAAATAAAATAAACAGCTAATCTAGACATGTGTTTTATCTTTACTTATATTAGTTCTAAGTAAGGTTGCATTGGGGATATTAGATATCACAAATATTTTATTAATAAAATAATATGATCCAGGATATTGGACTATTTAGACTGGATATCGGAGGGATTTGGGTGGTGTTGTAATAGCTAATACCCTCAATGACGATGATTAAAGTCTTATAGATGAGTATTTCTTTTAAATCCGATTAATTTGTATTAACTAGAGTTCTTAGCACTTATTTCATAAATTCTAGCCAAGACAGAAACAGATCAGTTGTATTTAGGTTCAAACTTCATTATGACTTTAAATTGAGTTACTAGTCAAGATAAAATCTCAGGTTGTGGATGAATTCAGCTGTATTATTTATGGGAACAGAAAATACAGCAATGTTTGCCGCAGTGGACGGTTCTTGTTTGTTTTTGGAGTTCCTTTCCCTACTTACTGAACATACATCAATACAATGTTATTACTTCATTGTCTATTGTCTTGATCAAGAATAATTGTTTTAATTTAATGGCGTATGACTAATGGTATCTTGCCTAACTGGTGCGGGCCTGTCCTAACCAACGCGCATGAGCTTTACAAAGAAACCATATGATGATAATGATAGTGCGAAGAGTAAGAAGTTTGTCATGGATATGTCCTACATTGTCCAGGCAACCCTCCTACCCCTGCCATTATATGATAATACTCACGTAGGAGTGTCCATGATTGGGAACTTAGATAGCTTAAAATAAAAATGATTGCTTGGACACGATCAGCTATCATTCTTAATCCTACCATCACAGAGCCTTCTCAATTATCAATGTTTGATA
>NW_027109758.1:1583859-1642571 GCF_000696795.3 Halyomorpha halys
TTAATGCTAATTTCCATTTCAATACTTGAATACAGAAGAATGTGTGAAGTAGGTATAAAAAAAAAAACATCACCATTCTCCTAAAAACCACGTGATTTTAACGCTGAATCACTCGTAGTAAGTTTCTCAATGAATCTCCCTCTTCAAAGTAATTGAACATTTTTAGCAACCTCATTGTCACCAATTACCTATACGTAGGACTTAGAGTGTCATTGACGTCATATCTTTATATGATTCACGGAGTTTAGAGAGATAACTTACAAATTAATTGTCAGGATAAGTATAAACATCACACATAAACTCTAGTCCAATAGTAAAAAACCCATTAACATTTAATTTCATAAATCAATTCTTAACGCCTTCAATGTTTCGATGGGTGCCATTTTCAAAAATAAATTAATTTATTAATAAACAAAAAATAACACAAATAAAGGAAATATAAATACACAAATATATTCTCTCTGATTTGAATAATCATAAGCTTTAGGTCAACGGAAATGTACTACCTTAGGAATGATATTAACAAACCTTAGGATTGATATTAACAGCTAAGACCAAACAAATCACGGTCCTTACAACTTCGTGAACATGGTACAATTGAAGTTACTAACCAACTTCCAACGTGATTTTAACCGAATAAGAATACATGGTGATGTTAAGCAAATGCTACGGCGTCAGGAATCTCTGTAGTATCGATTGTGTGGTTATTCATCTGTGACTCAAATATCGATTGATAAATCGATTTATACATTTTAATGTACCCTAACCCCTATCATAGAACAAATTAGATTAAGCCCTGCGTTTTATGAGACTGAAATAAAAGAACGTGCAGGTAAAAATCAAAAACTTTGTGGTGTGAAACAATTTATAAAATTATACAAATAAGACTTATAAGCCTTGTGGCTAATCAATAGATGAAACCAAAAATTTCTGTATATTTCACTCTTCCATTAAAACAAGAGCACAAACGCATTTAGTTTCGACGAAATCCATTTTGAAACTAATAAACTAACTAAGCAACTATTCAGTTGGCAGTGGGGGCTTGAAACAACAACGGGCAATTTCAACCGGCTAGAGTTTTCAATTACCGAGACCCAAATGTTGACTGTGCGACTAGCCTTACTCCACATTATCAAGAGTGTTATGGTTTATTGTTGATTCATTACCCAAACTATTAATATATAGATAAGCACCAAAGATAATGTTAAGGATGACTTCTAGTTTAGAATGCCGTATTAAAAAATATTGCTCTTATCATTATGAGTTATATTACTAATTATTAGTTATAGTATTATATATATAGTATATGTAATTGTGATGCTCGGCATTTTGCAAAGATTTCAGAGGCTGCCTTGAGTTAGGGGTCGTAGGATTCATCACAGCTCAAAAAAACCTTCCTCATCATCGACCTGTGGCCGCTCAGCCAATGCAGGTACAACCAGGGCTGGAAGAGTTCCGGCCAATCAGGCAGCCATTGCTGAGTCTCCATCCACCTCGAGGCAGCCCTCTGTCTGGTTCCAGCGGTCAATAAACAATGAATACAGCATTGGCCATCGTGTAGAAATAAGTAGATACATTTATTGGTTAATAATTATCCGTTGATAACAATAGGGTCAGCTAGATGTGTCACAGAAATTGTTTTTTTCTATTTACTAGGAGTAAATTGGCTCAGTGTTAGGGTAGCACACAACCTCTATGATTTGTGTACTCGAACTTTCAATTTACCTACTGATTGTACGTAATTATTGACTTACACCTCCTTGCATAATGGTTTCTCAAGATAATTCCATTCTATTTACAAAATCGTGATGGAGTACACACGAATGTATTATGGACACAATAAAATGTATTATAGATGGATTATTTAATGTCGCTTAAGCTTTGATACCTCCTCAGTCCGAAAAAAAACATTATTCCTTGTTAATAAAATAAAAAGTATTGCCTCATTCCCAAAATATCTTCAAAAGAATTCTTGAACTGCCCGAAAAAATATATATATTCTCCTTCAACAAAATATATGAGACTAGATGTCTTAAAAATGAAGGGTTGATGTCTAATTTTTTTATTAAGTATAAAAACAGTATTGTTGATCTTTTAGGACTTCTTATATTCTTCACCTAAGTTATTAAAGTACAGTTGCGACCTACTTGTAAAACATTTCTTCGGATTCTACAAATTTGTATGGACCAACAAAAAATCATGAATATGTTGAGGATAAGTATATTGATAAATCTGTTTCCAATTAAGCTTTCTGTTACATGAATGGACTGGATACATACATAGATTTATTCACATAATTATAATATTACCTCTATCTCACTCATTTGATAATCTTATTGTCAATTGCTAAGAGAAAAAGTGAAGTGTCCCACTTTCAAGCTCGTGGAAGGTAGTTCACTGAGCTTGAACAATAAATTATTAGTTTGCTTGGTTAACTTGCTTCCCCGGGTATGAATCAATTATTAAGTTTACATGATAATACTATCCCTGGCATTATATTGGGGAAAAAATAATCCGACCATTTTAAGAACAGTATAGGCAAAATCTTCAGAAAAGAACAAACCCAGAATTTTGCGCTATATAATTTGATGGTATATTATTCTTTAAATATTTTTGTTGTTTTTACAAAAAATATCGCACCTTCTCCACCAGCATGCTTATACCATCTATTAACTGACTGCGAAAGCCATGAAGCCACAAAAATATTTAATATTTTAGTATTAGAAAATGTGACCATGTGACCATCTTTGCATATAATAGAAGCCCTTTAATATTCTGATACCTACACTTTTGCTTTCGTAATTTTATTAATTTCTAAATATATAGTTTTATTTGTAAATTAAGTATTGTCATTAAAACTAAACCCATTTTTTTTTTTTTTTTAATTTAGTGCAATAAATTAAAAAAAAAGAAAAAGAACCAAACATATTGGATTTGGCTGAAGCTGAGAGTGTATATAGCTACACCCATCTAGGAATAGTTATTACTGTAAGAGATAATATCACGTATATTATATTAGGTTGGTATTTTCCTTTGAATTTTCCACTTAAGAATTTAGGAGCATGGCAATTTGTTAAGGTATTGTTGGGCTGGAAAGGAGTGGGGGAGAGAATACTCCTTTCTAATTTTAATGATTTATTATACAATTGACTTCTTATAAATAAAAACATCTAGTGAGCAATAAACTGTTCTTCTAATGAAGGTCAATTTATTTATGACACATTATTCTAATTTTTTTTTCTTCAGAAAAATCAAATAAAAAAATTCAATTTACCAATGTATTTTCTATCATACAAACGTTTCTGTTTACGAAAAATCTATAAATTGATTAATGAATTATTTTTATGGGTTCTTTTATTTTTTCGTGCGAACTAGGAGGAAAAATGTTGAGAATTCAACACCAATTTGTTTAGGACATTGACAATTTGTGCTTATGTTCATATTGGATTATTTCAATTAAAACCCAACATAAGCCTTTGTAAATGTATCAATTTTATTGAAAATTTAATTGAGCATAACGTTCATTACGAAGGTATGTTATTTTTTTTTTTTTTACAAAATGCCTACGTCTGGGGAAAAATTGAAATTTGTCTCAAAAGCCTGCGTTATTATATTTCTTACGTTATTTCTTTGTTTCTTTACTCGCGCTTTTCCGAATTGAAGGATTGATATTTTCATAGATATATAACATCGATTTAGTTGTTGATTTCTTGTAAGAATCCATCTAATAAATATATCTCATTCCAATGAAAAGAGTATTGTTTTATTACCTTTTTTTATTGCGCTATGTTGAAAACATATAGCTTTGAAACAAAAGAATTAAATATCTTACCTAAGTCCATTTTAAATTTTAATTACACTTTTTTTATATATTTTAATTTTTCTAGTCCCCGTTATACACATATACTTATAGTTTATATCGGTAATTTCGGAAAAAAAAATTCTATATACCTCTGATAATTTTTATGTAAGAAGAGGACCTATAATATGCAGTAATATCTATTTTACGGATTCCCAAAATAAAATTCACACTCAAATTGGAGAAAATATGGCACAATGTTCGATAGTAACATATTTACCCTATTTTATTTTTATAAAAGAAAGGAAAATAATAATATCGAAAGGTCATTTGGCTTTGTTCAAACTTATAATATCGGGATTTGAATGAGTTTGTAAATAAAATTATTTTTAAAAAATAAATAAATAAATACATAATTTACTTTCGTAAATAAACGATAAACAACTGAATTTTTATCGGTGGGCTGGTCAGGAAAGATGTAGACTACTACTAGAAAGATAAGGAATATTTTTATCAAAGCGGGTAGAGGAGTGGGGACCAACCCTGGAGGGGAGGGTTGGAGAGAGCCGGCTCAGCAGTCGGGGCATGCCGATGGGGGTAAGGTGATGTGGCTAGCTTGGCTGTTAGCTGTGAGCGTGTGCCTGATGGGGGCGGGAGCCTGTGGCCCGGGCCGGGGGGCCGGCAGGAGGAGGAACGCACCCCTCAGTCCTCTAGTCTTCAAGCAGCACGTCCCCAATGTGAGCGAGGGCACCCTCGCCGCCAGCGGGCTCGTCGAAGGCAGGATCACCAGGGTCGACAAGAGGTTCCTCGATCTTGTGCCTAACTACAATCCGGACATCATCTTCAAGGATGAGGAGGGCACCGGTGCGGATCGCCTCATGACACAGGTACCAATCAAATCTATTTAACTTAAATTTAGCAATTTTCCTAAATTTTTTAATAAGTTATAAATTCAGATTCAAATGTTCCTCTACTTTCTTAACTAGTGATTCCTTAAAGCAGAAGGTCAGTATCTTGCCTTTTCCTACATTGTTTAATTTTCAAGTCTATTGAAACCTAAATATCAACCTAAACTGGGTTCTGTAAATATTCAGACTTTTACTAATTTTAAGTCGGAAAATTTCATAGTTATTATTTGTTCCTACCATAACATGTTTAGTTTTATTTTTGTGGATTAACTGTTTCGGTTTTCTCCAAGTATTATTATCATAATAATTGTACCGTAAGAACAAGAAGTATAAGCAAAGGTATCGAGGGACTCTAATAATTTGTTTACCCAGAAAGAACATTTAAGAACCTACACCAAATTGCGAAAATTTTAATTGTGGCAAAAAGAAGTTTTTATGTTCAAAATAGCTTAAAAACACTATTTAGAGAGATGGTTTTTCCAAAAAAGTACGGTGTAAATTTAAGGGAATTCCAGTGAGTTGGGAAATACCGTCAAAATTTTACATTTTTCCCTCACCCTTAATACGTTGTAGCTAACTCTAAATATAAGTCAAATTTTCTGTCTATCTTCTTTCTCGAGTTCATTTTACCGGCTAAATATTTGTATTAACAGTATAATTTAGAACTGACTATTTTCATCAAATAGTTCAGCAGTTGGCATCTAAGTGCAAGTCAAATTATATATTTTCTGTTGGACATGAACAAGAGAGTAAAAAGTAAAATCAAGCGATGTAATGTTATACTCCTCAAACCTATCACAAACATGTATGTCATATGTAAATGTGTTTTTCTTAGCTTCTTTTTCATTCCACTCTCGTAATTTTCATGTTTATCTTGTACCTAGTTTCTGAGTGTGATTGATTATGACTGTCTTCATTTTCGACACCTTTGTTTTCATTGATTACATCGTGCTAAATATCGATGACGCCTAATTTAAAAATATGAACTAATTTAATGAAACCACTAAAAGAAGGAATCTTATGTATTCATTTGATTAGGTCGGTAGCCGGAAAAAATAAACTATAAATAAAATTGATTTAAAAATAAAATTAAACTGTTTATATATTCTTGTTTTCTTTTAATAAAATATAAACATAAATATTTACAAGACTTTTATTTTTGGACCGTTTTATAATTTTGCCGCGCTTCAATATGTTGATATAGATAAATCAATTTGATTTTGGAATATACTCTAAAATTGAAAAAAAAAAAATATTATAAACTAGAAATAATCATGTTTAATGATCTGTAAAATTATAATTTTAGTAAATGTTCCACCAGTCGGTAAGCGGGTTTAATACGCTGAGAAAGACATTTAAGTTATAATTATTAATATTTTGACGTTTAATAATTACTGTGCATCTATTAAAATATATTAAATTTTTTAAATCACCAAATCTGTTTTTTTATTTATTCTTCAGCTCTCTGTTGTGAAACTAGCTGTCCGTATTCCTCAACGGAATTAATTGATATTTCAAAAACAGTTTTTAAATGACGGACCTACGCATATTGTAGTTTAGTTTAGATAACATTTCCTAATACGCAATCTGTGTCTAGGTTTATAGTACTTTTTTTTCATAATATTAATTTACAAACCAAATATTAAGAAAGATCAAAAAAATTACAAGATGTTTATAACTTTGCGTATTTTAAAAACATTAACATATCTATTTCAATGAATAGTTTCTCACATAACAACAACACAAAGACGAGAAGAAAAAAAATTATTAGAAGTCAAGGCCTGCTTGAGAAGTCGGTGACACAACTGTAAATGGATTCAAACAGTTCTCACATAATCGAAAATTCCTTTTAATAACCTTCAGCTGTTTAAAGGTTTCCGCACTACACATAACGAGCTTCCACTTGCACTGTCACCAAACGGCTCTTAATATTATCTTATCTTAAAATTTACATAACAACAGTATTTAAATTATTAAATATTTTAGAACAGCTTGAAAATAATCCGTGTATTAGACTGTTTAAATAAGCTTTTATTGGCAAAAATGTAGCCAGCCCGATACGTAATATATCAATAATCAAATTTTATTTTTATTTATTTTCTAACATACAACATATTCTCAGAGCGCGGATAGCTTTTATGATAGTTTTACAAATTCTGGTTTAAATGAGCACAATTTATAACATTTAGACAGTGTATGAAGATTATATCGCCTTTTTTTTTTTTGGTTTTCATAAATTGTTAGAATTAGTAAAAGTGTATAACGTAATTTGCTAAAAATAAAATATTATATCTTAAATGTTTGAGTGATTGAATATTAAAAACTCGGTGCGGTGTCCGTGATGTAACATAAAATTGTTTTATGTCTAGGTTAACCTTGACATAGGATTTATACAATACAGTAATGACAGTAAGTTCCCAATTGACTATGATAAATATTTTACTGTGGACACAAATTGTCGATGATTTCACTACACTCTTTCCTACTTGTCAATTATTTTTATAGTTATAGTGTTAATTTTCCAACTTAACAACACTAGTCAGGAGGCAATATAATTCCAAGTTTTAGCATTGCGGTTTGTATAAATAGCTTGTTTTTGCATTCTTCTTTTAGTCTATTTGGATTTTTATTTTTTATTTTTAAATCACAATTGAACGAATCATATAATTTTTTGACATTTATTAAAAAATCAATTGTAAATTCGTTTTTCAATCTTGTTGGATACATTTGTTTTTGTTTATTTTATTATTGCCATGAGGTTTGTTGAATATATTTTCTATTTTATTATTTGAAGATGTTTTATATATTTTTTTTTAATAATTGAAAAGGAGGATAAGAAAAAATATTGTATGTAAAATAAAATTTCTCAACCCACATAGGGAGACATTGCAATATTAAATTAAATAATTCTTGCTCCAACTTTATCTTTACTTTTATTATATTTTGTAACAGCTCTGTTTCAAGTGAAAATTTATGATTTAACCTACCTATACAAACATATTGGATTATTATTATTTTTTTTTTTGTGAATAATAATACAATCAACGATCTTAAATCAAATAATGCAATATTAAACAAAAATGGTTAATTTGTTTAATATGATTAATTTCATTTTGAACATATGATAATTTTATTGTGATATATTTCAGTTAATACAAAAAAGCTGCATCTTGTTGACACTATTACATTTCACTCTACCTATTAAATAATCCCAGTATATAATTTATTGTTACTCATAAATTCGTCGTTAAAAATTAAGAAAAGTATATAACCTAGATAAAATATTCTACAACCTATTCTCAACCTACAAGAAATATATTTAAAAAATATTCTGTTGTTGCACTAACTCTATGTTAAAACCTCTTTATGATTAAATAACGACGGATATATTTGCTGTGGGTGTTCAGTAAAACTAGTTGATAGTTATTTTTTGTTATAGTTTTTTCTAACAACCATCTCATATTTAAATTATTTTTATCGACTTAAACATAACTGTTGATGGGGCCAATAAAGATGTTTTGTTGATATTTAGTGGTGTTAACCAGACACTATAACCAATAAGGTTGGCAAGGCCTTGGATTACACATTGTTTAGATATGCAAATGGGGACTTTTATGCCATTTGGATCTATTGTTGGATAGCACTACTTAGCTTGTAGATGACCCTCTCCTGTTATCCCAAGGTATTAACACTTCTGAGGGCAGGTCGGTATTGATTTTGTAACCATTCATCAGCTATTTTTATCTTCCCGATATTTATTCCGATATTGCCTACTAACTGTTGTTACAGTTTCCCGTTTAAATCTAAACATATATTTTAATTTTAGCGCTGAGCTGAAAAACGTCTAACGAGTACTTGCTTGTTTATAAACATCGTGAATCATCATTTAAAAATATTACATGCAAAAAAAACTATGCAGAAAAAAAACTTTGCAAAATAAAAGATTTTTTTTGCATCAGTTATGAATTTTTATAATAGTCATTGATTTATACGGACAAATTTGATAAACAAAAACTCAACACTATTATTAATAATATATTTATCGTTTGAGTTTTGTTTTTTATTTGTTCGCGATGGAGTAGAGTAATATTTGCATCATTCTTATCTGAGGTAATAAAGTTTCAACAATTAAGATGACGAACTCTAGTTATCTTTAGCTGGTCTAGATCAGTGATGATTGGCAATGCCCTTTTTAAGAAGAGAATTATATTCATATAATTTTCTTTTTATTTAATTCTATAGTTAATATTATCCTACGTGACCTATAATATTTTTTGGAATGGAAATGTAAAGAATACATAGATACTCCATACTTATAGTTATCATTATTTTTCAAAAATATGTTCATGGAAATTACTTACTTAACTTGAACGATTGTTTAAACTAATATTTAAAATACTCGAGATTTTATCCATCTATTTTGCTTAAATGGAAGGATAAATACCAATTTACATACAGCATTCTGCAAAACACATGTTTCATGGTACCTACTTATATTATAGAACGAACAGTGGCCACCCTGGGCATTGTATTCGAATTTGTGGCGTAAAAAAAACACGTTAGGTTCCACTGTATTATATAAGATGATGTTTCCGTGGGAAAGGAGATCCTTTCAAAAATAACTTTAACCCGGTTAGTTTTGGATATATATTTATTTTTTTATTGAATTTTACATTTTTTTTTTTGTATTGTTTGAATATTTACATCATTTGAAAGCTATTTTTATGCAGTATTCTTAACGATTTTTTTTCCACATATCATAGCATTAAAGAGTGATTGTTTTCCAAGGTTTAGCTGATATAGTTGATTATACATATTATCTTTCATCACTTTCTCATCCGATAATGCTATCTCAGACTTGGAAATCTATCTTCTAGATTCGATAGGTTTAAATTTCATAGAACTTTGAAATTCAACGGTTTGATATAATTATATCAATTTTCAAAGTAATAAAAAAAAAAATTACATATTTATTTTACGTATATTTCAAAGCTCAATAAAGAAATAAATAATCAAATTTTCCACTAGGAATATATATTTTTTACATTTGATTTAACGATTAAAGTTATTTTAGACACCTATATTTTAAAAAAATAACAATGATTCTGCATGTAGGAAAATAAAAATAAATTCATAATTGCTTTTTTTTTATTTATTTATTTTTAGATTTCGTTTATTCGACAAACATTATTTTTCACCCCAGCGTGTTAAAATCATTGACTTTTAATTTTTATTCAGATTGGACTACTATAAGTTTAAAAATAAAAATATATACCTAGAACGCCCAATCCTAATAGTTCTTGTTTTGTATAGATTTTAATAAGGATACTTGAGAAGTGATATATAATTTTCATAATAATAAATTAATAATAAAAATATTAAGGCCAGAATATCAATGTATGTATTGATTTATTGAAAATTGTAATGGTAACTGTTACTTATGTTATATTTATGGTTTATTACATGCAAAAAAATAACAGGTAAAGCTTTTATCTTTAATTTGTCATGAAAATGAGATTAAGTGAAGCAATAACATTCCTTCACAAACAGCTCTGTTAGTTAAAAATAAAAAAAAATATTTTGCTGATTCCAACTAATTTCTTCTTTGTGCCTTACATCTACAATATTTGTTAGTAAATCTTATGCTTCCCAACCTTCACAAATCAATAATAATCCTACAAATATCGATACTTCAAAATGATGTAAATAATTAAATTGAGTTTTGTTTCACAATCTCCTCAATAAAAATTAATATACTGGTACTCGTTCTTATTTAAATATTACTAGCTTATTCTCAGACCATTTCCCATAGTATTTAGAACACGAGGTATCAAAACAGTCATTATATTCAGTAATACATTCTCACTTTAATACACAATTGAACATTTCTACATATTTTAGTACAATCAAAAGAATGTTTATTAAAAAACATTTGTTGACTACATTATCGTCATCACAGAATTCGATATGACTTTTTGAGAGGATATTTTTATCAATGGATCACTTCTAAATTGGATGAGTTATGTAAGTGTGAGAAGTATTGCTCAAAACGACAGTACTTAACTTCAATGAAAACAATATGTATACATCTCTACGAGTTTAAATAGTAAATCACGTGATGTTTATAAAGACATACCAAGGTTCCTTCTCAGTTTTTTTTTTTTTTTTTCATGAGATTTATTACTGTTACAAAATATTTATTGTCTTTTTTTTTTTAAGTGGCCACAAAAATAATAGCTCAGCCTTGTCTAAATATCCCTAAATCCAACAAACAATATTTTTACCTTGCCAATTATTAAATACCCAATTAATTGGTTTTTACATAGTATTTCTTTAATAAAATTTGAATTAAGTTATTAATTATAGTATTAACTTAATTAATTTGATTTGATTTGTTATACATTAAAGAAAAACTTGTGGTATGCATCTGTTTATACATTTATTTTTGTTTTGTTATTGTGGCTGGAAAAAATTATTATTAATTTTACTATAAAATTTGTTATATATATATTTTTTAAGAAGAATATTTTTAGTTATATGTTAATTCAAAAAATAGTTTTTAGAAAATAAATATTTTTAATGACGTGATGAAATTCGTCTATGTTTCCTGTTGAAGGTTATGAGTTAATCATGATGATTGAAATTTCATCAACTGAAATCATGACGTTATAACTCACTTGCTTAGTTAACTTTACCATTATTTTTTTTTTTTTAAATTCGCTAGTAAAAAATTGAAATGTTAAATTAACATAGAAATACATATTTTAAGTAAAGTAAAAATAATGAAGTATTTTGCTTGTGAACTTAGGCTACGACATTGTGAGAAAAAAAAGGAGAAAATGAATAAAGGAAAGGGATAGCGTTCAGTGTCAAGACCAATGGCCTCACAGATTTGTCCTTGTCTATTCTTACTATCGATGTTTTAACTCCCAGAGTAAATATCACTAACGTTTTCAATAAACTAATAATAAGCAGACTGCTCAGAGAGTACATCGTACTCTATCTCCAGAGCCGGGTTCGAATTCAGTCATAACACCTAATTATTTATTCTTATGAGAATGGACCCTGGATTAGGAGAACCTCTTGGAGCACACCCAGTCTCTATAAAAGAAGTATTCTTAATGGTGGAGGGCTTGATCTTGACCAAATCACCTCCCTGCCACAACTGTTGATCCAGATACAGTACTTTCTCGCCAATTATTGAACACAAGATCCTTTATGGATTGTAAAGGTAAAGGTTATTAAATAATAAATATTCTTTGAATTTGTTCTTTATGACTTCGTAAATATTAATGAACAATGAAACTTGCATGCAACAACGCCCAATCATATTATGGTAATAGAGCTTTATTCTTTACGGACTCCATAATTTTCGTTAGTATTTTAATTATTTATAGCACAAAAATAAACATATATTATTGTATTTTTCTTTTTATGTTCGGATATATTTCAATTTAAATGATAAGATTTTTAAAAATACACCAACCTCCCTAAAACCAGGAAGACAATCTGAACTACATATTTGAGCGCCCTGTTACATTCTCTTTATCTTGTCCCCCATCCCGGATATTCTGTATAAATAAGCAGATCGGCCAACCATTGGCCAGCAACTCCTCGTAAAAACGGAGGCCGCCCCTGCGAAATACCAGAGGTTCCGCTTTATCTCTGCGGGGGAGAATATTTTTATTGAGCCGGGCGATAACGGCTTCGGATTCCGCTCTTAAGATTTAAGGCACACTAAAAGCATTTTGAGATCTGTTCCCACGGCAATGACGCCGTCGGATATTTTAGAGCCGATAATTCCATAATTTAATATCGATATCTTCCAACAGGTAAGTTGGTGTGGTTAGCATAGAGATGGAAACTGTCATACAATTGGGATGTGCAAATGTAATTCCCTAATAAATTTAAATATTATACATTTAATAAATAATATTTTTGCCACTATTTAAGAAATAACAAATTTGCATCTTTCATTACAATAAAAATGTTTTTTGGGCTGAGTTTTATTTTACTAATAACATCTTGTACATAGCACATGCTATTAAATTATCAACATTTCTGAAACACAAACCGGTCTATAGAAATTTGGATCCAAGTCATATAACATATAAAAAATGATTCATAAATATTCCATACCCAAAATTAACTATTTCTAATTAATTGTTTCTAACCTAGCTTTCCAATCGAATACCGATAATTCCTTAAGGAATCTGAAAGGAGGGTGACAGCAGAACCTTGTAATAGAATTATCTGTTGGGGAATTCTTCAAATTTTAAGTCAGATTAGCATTTAGACTACGCATATTTTTTGTGATGAAATTTCCCATTACTCGGAGACAAAAATAATACTAGCACGGCTTGAAAACTGTATGTTTTTAGAGTAAACAGTCAATTGGACTTGTTAAGCTGCAGAAAAAAAAAATTATACAACTCGAGAATGTTACCGACACCAGGCTATTTACAAATTTAAAGCCATTTTGTATTAAATGAAACTAAATGTACCAACTTTCAAAGTTGGTATAACTAATTCCTAAAACTCACAACTTAATTGAAAAAGAAAACTCTCGAATGTTTCTACTGGATCAAGCACATATTTAAAGTGTGAAAGTGCTGATGGTGACAAATCAAATTCATTAAGTCAACTATGTGACCACAATGTCATACTACTAGGTTCCTAGTGTCCAGTGTGGTCAGTTTTGCTCTCCTTCCAGGTCTGTGCAGTCAGGTATTATACCTTCGAGTGAAAGTTCTTTAGTTCTTGTTTTGAGCACCCTAAAAACATAGTTTTCGAAAAAAAAAAAAATTCACCCATAACACATATAGATAATTTGGAGAACTAAAAATATTTGACATCGGTAGAAATAGCATTTTCATTGAGGGTTTATTTTAGGAGATTAGAGTGCATGCAAATTTCTGTAAGTTAGGCAAACATAATATTTAGAATTTATGAGGATCACAAGTAAAAAAATTATCGTAAGAGGTCCACAACGACGAAAGGAAATTCTTACTTAAAATAGAAGAAATGAATTTCTTCAATCGATAATGGCTTAACTTAATGCAAACGTCGGCTGCAAATAACCCCGCACTTCTAAAATCAGAGACATTGTCATGAACTTACAGCATTTTCTCAATTACTTATTAAGATTAAGCTAAGTAAACAGAAGAGAATTCTACTCAAGAAGTATACTGTTGAGGGCGATGGATGTTAAGTTTTTACTTTATTTTATTTTTTAATCTTTACAACTGAATATAAATATGCGTAGTCTAGCATATTTATATTCATTGTGGTCACATAGTTGACTTAATGAATTTGATTTGTCACCATCAGCACTTTCACACTTTAAATATGTGCTTGATCCAGTAGAAACATTCGAGAGTTTTCGTTTTCAATTAAGTTGTGAGTTTTAGGAATTAGTTATACCAACTTTGAAAGTTGGTACATTTAGTTTCATTTAATACAAAATGGCTTTAAATTTGTAAATAGCCTGGTGTCGGTAACATTCTCGAGTTGTATAATTTTTTTTTTCTGCAGCTTAACAAGTCCATTGACTGTTTACTCTAAAAACATACAGTTTTCAAGCCGTGGTAGTATTATTTTTGTCTCCGAGTAATGGGAAATTTCATCACAAAATAACACCAAAGAGCGGAAATGAGAAATGTGCATACAGAAAAATTTCACCGACATGTATTACAGGACGGTCTAGCAAAACTCGTAATTGATGTTTGGATCCGTTTTCTCGAGCAACTCTTACACCTCAAGCTTCTCCCCTTATCTGGAGAGGACATAAGCCTGATTAGACAGCACACCTGTAGACCCGCCGGTACTGACCAGATCCAAGATACTAGTGGATGTCGAGGCTGGTAATAAGACAGAGTACAGTAGATAAGAGAGTGAGCTAGGTGTCGCCGACCGCCACTCAGAGCAGCCTAATGAGGCGTTTCCCAATCAAATGAAACGCCAATTAGCCAGCTCGGCTAGGAGGACCTTCTGTCAACGTTGTCTTTTTGTCCCGAAGACCATCCTCCAATTATACCCGGCCGAAGGAATGCAACGCGGCATTCTTCGGCAGTCTCTTTAAATTAATTGGCCTCATTTGGATGGACTATGTGTTGAATGGGCGGGTCGCTGTGGGCAGCGTGTCGTACCTCGGCTGGTCCGGCTGGCGGCCGATCGTAAATCTCTTTCAGCTGTCACTGTTTATTTCATTTGTACAAAAAAGCTCAAGCTAATTGAATCGACTCAGTGTTTGTCCCTGTTCCCTTTTATCTCGGATATATTTTATGACCCGATCCATAGGAAAGGAAATGGTTATGGTCCGGAAAATTTTTACTCTACAAATTCAAGTTGGAACAGATCATGTACTAATGCACTAATACAATTTAACGAAATCCTTATCGTTGTTTTCTTTCGAGTACAAACAATATGGAAAGTATATAATTGTGTCTGAAAATACTACCCAGAAACCTATAGTCGATTTCAACAATGGTAATTATTTTTAATGCACTATAATAAAACATCAGCAGATTTTATGTAAACACTAAAAAGAGGAACTAAATCATTAGTCCACCATTATATCATAAAATATGAGGGTGTACACTCCAATAGCAAAGACGATTTACTTTTCTGTATCTTCCCAAAGGATGTGCCGTACAATTTTTTTTTCCTTCTTAGTACTAATTTTAAATTTGTAGACACTTCATTATCTTTGAAATGAGCTGGAATGGTGCGGGCAATGCACAATATTTGACTTATTCCGAAATTTGAATACGATACAATATCAATGTAAAGATTGGTCAGACTGCCATAATTTTTACCGAAGACAAAATCGATTTTTAAAAATTTGTTAACAGTACCTTCATTTGCTCAGATCTTCAATTGTCAAATAAAAATTAGATACATATCTTAGGTTTTTAAAACGCCCACTTTAATTGCGTGTAATATTATGTTAATATATTGCACTCACAATTATTTCTCATTGTTGCTACTTTCATCAATTTTATCCCCGCTTTATTTAATTTAAAAAATAAATGAATAATTAAAAACTAGTTCTATATATTTGAATAATCATCATCTAAACTAATTTTAATAAAATACTTGCCTTGCTCCAATTTGATAACGACGTCTTTATATTAGTAAATGCTATTTATAGATCTCTTTTTAATAATGTCACTATTGGTAACATTGAGTTTAGTAAATAAACATATTATGTTCATTACGATAGTAGGCAATTATTGTGAATATTCAGTGAAGTGCGTTCACCTTGGCCTATTCATTTCATATAAGAGGGAATTTCGAAATTAATAAAAAAACAAATTTTAAACACTGAACATATTTCATAACATAAATTAAACTTTAGTATAATAATAAAAATTCCTAAGTATCATTCATTATTTTATTATACCTAATTATATTCATTCATCATATTTATTTACTTGCTCATTTTCTCTTTTTTTGTATAATATTTTTCATAACTTTACTAATAATACTAGAGGTGAAAATTAATTTATTTTGCTCGTTTGATATTCGATATCCTGGTATAGTAATGTTGATCTCATTACTGAATGCATATCTTGTGTTGAAGAAAGGTTTATAAGTGTAAAGTTTATGAAAAGTATAATATTTTATAATTCATTTTCTGATCTTGAAAACATATTTATCCATTTAAAAAAGGAAATAAAGAAAATGATTTTTTATTATTCCCTCGCTTCATGTTTCAATTTAATCATTAAAGCTTCTATTCTTTTAAATATCTCACTAATTAATATCTTTAATTACACATCTTAACAAAGGTCCTCTTTTTGTCAAAAAAATGTCGGATCCATTTAACTGAAACATGAATTTTATTTCAGGTACTTTACATTTATTGAATGAAAGATTTTTTGCTCAATAAAGGAATGTGAGCTAGGTTTTTTATTGAACTTGGTGATTTTTTTTATTGTGATGTTGATTTTAAATTTATGAACTTTAACTTTCTTTGAAACTTGGTGTTTCTTCGGCTCTTCAAATATTGAACAGTCAACTACCGATTACTCGAATCTTATAGATAAATAGAAAAAATCGAGGTATTGAGGCCTAAAACAACTAACTAAAAGTTATTCATTGACCTTCAATCCTACAATCCTACCGTAATAAAAACTAAGTAGTATCAAACCAAAAATCACAGTTGATATAATTACAGATTTACTTATTGTCGTCATACCTGTCCCCTAATTTGTAAAACTTGTTGATAGTTTTTAGCAGTATTCCAAATTCCATGAAGCTTGTTCTCCTTTAATTTTTCATTAAAAGATGTGATCACTTCCGTTTCTATTACATTTTTAATGTCTTAAAATTTATAGAAACTATTGAACTAAAAAAAAACAACAACAACACAGAAACATCAGAACTAGGACTGATAAGTGTGCGGTAGGAGAAAGAAGCCTTAGAACGTGCTGTAGTGACATATGAATAAAATAAATAAGAGATGTGGAATTTATGAAGTCAAAAAATCAACTTATACATGTTTTTCACGGCTTCTTAAAGTAATTCCTAATTCGTCTATCGAGTTCATATTTTAAAATTTTTAAGGTAGAGGTTACAATAAAATCAAATATAAATAAACTATATAAAATTGAAGGAGCTTATCTAAATTTAAAAAAAAAAAATACAAATTATCACGGAGTTCGTGCTATTCAGGTTCCAGTTATCCCCAGTCTATACACTAAATTTATAATAAAACTAATTTATAATTGATAATAAATTTATAATAAATGCAAGAAAAAATTCAGATAATTCTGTTAAATCTAAGTAGGTACCTTGTCGACACGAAACATTATAGTGAAGTAGACACAGAACCTAATGTAGTTGTGATATAATTAAATGTTAATAGATGGGATTGTGTGTTAATATAAGGACTGAAGAGAGAAGATAATAAAATAAAGGTTGCTGTCAATCAAGTGAGAGAGATAAAAAAGGTCCGAGAGCTTACAATAAGGACAACTATTAAATCATGTCCTTAGCCCTACCGCTTGCTGATACCATTACTCTTTGTCTCTCCCTCAGCCTCTTCTTTTTATATCCTTCTCCATTCGACTCGTGTTTTTTACTATCTTATTCCTTTTTTTATCCTTACCTCGCTTTACAGATTTATATGAAAACTAATGGATTACGGGTAATTATAGTGTCTTTTTTTATAGAATGCCAAAACATGACAAATTTGTTTTATATTTTAGTCAGTACAGTAATAGTTGAGGTTGGTTTGAATTTTTTTTTTTTTTTCATAAAAATGTGGTAATAAAAAAAAAAGTCTTCTTATATTAAAATACATTTCAAAAAGTGATTGAAAAAAAATATTTTAAAAATCGCATTGTTTGTTCAGATTATCACTTATTTGAATGTCGTTTATAAATCAGATTAGTTTTTCTAAATGTGTTTAAATTAAATACCCACGGATTTGAATCAAAATTTTCGAAATTGTAGGCAAATATCTTAATATCATATTTTTTCTCATATTTCTTATGATAACAATATCACCTACTAATTGTATTCGAGTATAGAACTTTAAAAAATATAAGATGTTTTCTAAAATATAATTTTTAAATTTCCTCCTCCCTTAAAAAATTTCTGAATTAGTACCCCTCACCCCTCTCCAAAGGGTTCACTGCAACTATTCACTAATAGTTAACTATTCAGTGCAACTTGTTCACTTCAAGTAGTTCGAATATAAAAAATAAGCTAAAAGTAAGATATCGAAAGGATTGCCATTCATCTTTACAGTCTAGACGCCTATTATCTCCCTACTTATCGTTGACTCATGGTTTATTCCCTCACTTACTGATATCCCCATAGGTAACATAGATTTCCTTATTACTATCAATTAAAAGTTATATAATCCGCTATTAAAAAGCCACAATAGTTGATCATGCTGCGGCTGAACTTATAATAAACAATTATAACTAATAAATAATAAAAATCTAATCATTTACAATTTTAAAGACAATAATAAAACATCAGGAAGTGATGAGATGTGATAATAACAGAACGTTTTTACACAAACAAGATTGAGGTTTAGTTTTACACCTCTAATGTCTTTCAGAATTTAAGTTTGAGACTTAACCTCTAACTATATTGTCTAATATTATTCTGTTCATCCCGTTACTTCTTAACTGTATTATTGATTTTTAGATTTGTAGATTATAACAGTTATGGTGATCTCAAGCAGATCAAATTTCCAGAATTTATTAGATACCAAAGACCAAAGATATAAATATTTATTTCCAGGATTTAAATGTGGAAAAGATGGTTTTGGGTGGAGTCAGCATATAAACAAAAAACTATTTATTTGTGGCGACTTTTCGTCCTGAGTTCCCTGATGAAGACCTGAAATTCATGTCGAAACCTCAACCTATAAATAGTTTTTTGTTTATTTGCTAATCGCACCCTCCCCCCCCCCCACCATCTTCTCTACGTATTAACATATTATTATCCATCTACGGTCAACTATTAACACCTCATCATGGATTCCAGGATATTTACTTTTTGTTTATTATTATTTCTGAAAAAATTTTGAATAGTGGTTAAAGAATCTTTATTTAAAACTTTGAAGTATTATATACAAAAAGAGATATTCCCAGACGATAGCCGATTGTTGAGCCTAACAAGCCAGGTGTATTATTTAGAAAGGCAGTCCGGCAAGCCAGGGCGCATTCATTTAAATAGGAAGCCGCAGAGTCTTCCCCTTAGGGATAAGCATGGAGCATTCCGCTGCAAACAATGGGCAGAACATTCCTCTCCACCGCAACTCCTTCCCCGATGGGAAACCCTTTGGCGAAGCGAAATGTACAACACTGTTCAGGGTTGATAGCATGTACTGATTCAGTGAGGGTCAATCCAATGATATCTGCAACCTCAGGGGACCGTGACCGGCAGGTTTGGCTTCGCTCAGGAAGTATCACCTCTGACCATCCGTTCTGGTATGGGTTCTCATCCAGCCTCGATAAAATAGAATGGTTTTATAAGCTCAGCAGATGAGGCGAATAGGTTAGGCTTTTGTTTTATCTATTTTTAAAGAAAGGGAAGGCTTTTGTTGTTATAGCAAAAGAAAGTCCATCTAATACCTACAATAAATTTACAAACGTACATATCATTGTAAATTTATTTACAAAGAATAATTTAATTAAATTCATAATTACTTAATAATTCATTGTAATTTGGGCGTTAGTAATTTGGATTTCTGTCTTAAAGACATTTATTAAATGCTTAATAAATATATACACACCAGTGTATCAAAACCTTAAAAAAATATGTATCATCCGTGCAACGTTTTGGTGTTGCTTAAATCAGATTTATTCCTAAAGCCCTATCTATAACTTTATTTAAACACCAACTACTTCCTCAATTCTTTCGATTTTTAAGATATGCAAAGAATAAATAACTATAAAAGTTTTTGTTCTCAAATTTTGATATTTTTATATATCTTTTTTCGTTGATATAATTATGGACGTATAATAGATTATCTACTCAAGACAGTTTGTTGCAGAATACAGATCAGTTTTTTTTTAATTACAAAACCCCTGAAATGATACAATTTATAAACATGCAATTATGTATAATTTTAATGTATAATTTTAAATTTATATTAAACATTATTTGTACACACCGAAAAATAAGTTTTAAAAAAATAATTTTTCTTAATAAGCTCCAAGTTTCCAATTAGGGTTGTATTATTTGTTTTCTCCTCTTCTTGTATATTGTTCTAGGAAGCGAACAAAAATTATTGAATTATATTTAGACTAAATGAAAACAAAAGAAAATATTTTTCTCGCACAAACATAATATTTATTTGGATTCACACATGTTTAATTAATCACATTTATGCTAATTTTCATCAAAATAATTTTTATGTTTCTAAAAAATATCGTAATGTACACGATTTTAATAAAAAATACCGAAAACTCCAGGTTTTGGCCATCTTCAAGGTAATTAGCAATCTGCCAACCAATGAACTATTTTAACAATCACTTTTTCTTCCTTTTGGTTTAGTTTGAATATAATTTCAGCAGTAAAATAGTTAAATTAATATCAAATCTATATATTGTAGGAGTGAATTTCCAAGCGAAGCCACTGTAGAGCTGCTAGGCAAATGGCGATTTCAAACAAAAAGACTATGAAGGTAAAATATATGGGACAATGGAGTAAAGGTCGGCAGCCATTATTTTGGAAGGCTATTAAAGATGAATTAAGCGGGAACCCTCGAAGGCCAGATAATTATAGGGTCCCGGTGTCAAGTCAGAATTTTAAATAAAAACAATTTTTCTTCTGCCCATTATCTGGTGTTAAAATGTTAAATAAGGTATGTCTTTGCGGCAACGGGGATGTCTGGCACGAAACCTCGGCACGAACCGTCCGTTTCAAGAATCTAGTTAGGGTCTATTGGGGTTTTAAAGGAGTACATATAACCGACTTTTTGTCAGTTGTTTAAGTTTTTAAAAATGGTGGGTTCGTCTTCTCGTTGGTTGAAATCCGGCTTGGGCGTATTGAAATTTATTTCACAGCGGACCTAAGGAATGAACCTCGACATTCTCATACTGGTGAAAATAAGTTGTTATTCTGTAGGCTAATCTGTTATCCTGTAGGATAATCACCCCTTATGCCGGAAAAGGCTAAATAATGGGAAAATATATTGAAATAGAATTACTTTTGAATAATTGATTACTTGGAGTCTTTTATATCACAATTTATAACTAAGGGTAGTTTGCTTGACAAAGACAAATTTTTCACTATTTTAAAATCTATATGCTTAAATGAAATTTTTTATTCAATCACATATTTGTCACTAACAATATTTATCATGTAATATTTTGAATATTTGGTCCAAAACATTTCTTTATATTCTTTATATCGGCCTGATTGGCCATACATAATCTCATGCAAAAGATGCCTCTAACTATTATTATGAAATAATTACCTTACAGTTATAAACAATAAACATGTATTATTAAAAAAATAAAAATAATAAATAAAAATCAAAATAGTTAATGGTGCCACTGAAAGACCTAAAGACAGCTTTAACCAGCTTCTCCTCCCACTCCCTCTCCCCTTTTTTCTCCCTCTCCTCCGCCTCTTAACATAATAATTTATTTCTATAACCTTTAATTTATTATTATGTCCCCCAATATTCTTAGTCATTGTTGAATTTTCCATTCAAATTACTTTTAAATGGATTCGAGAAATTGTATGAGTCTTCAATATCGAGTTACGGTTTCATAATTTGTTTTAAGTTGAATGATTTCCAATTTTAATAACTTGCAATGTGAAACTCACTATGTTAATCGTCAGGTTTTAAAATTTAAATTTAGTAATAACTCTCCTTTAGTGAAAAAATTTAATATATATTAATACTATTAATATGGCATATAATTAAGTGGACTAGTAACATCGTTGATAATGATAATCTATGTTAAAGATTGATTGTTTGATCTCCTACTCGAGTAATCTGATAGAAATTATTCTGAATAAGAGTCGATTGAGTAAAACGTGATTTCTGTAAAAAAAAAAAAAAAATTATGAAATTCCAAACAACCCGTAATTATTTATGCCGTTATCAAGAATGTTATCTCACTCTAGAAACCGATTATTTTAAAATGCTCGTAATTCTAATTGTCGTTAGGAATCACTTATTTACATTTGATTTAATATTATGATCTAGCAGATAGACTGCGTGTGATTTACGTGAAGTCAAAAAAAAAAAGGTTAAACAAAAAAAAGATATAGGATATACGTCAATAAGCAACTTAGCTTTTTCACTATCGCTAGACATTCAAACGATAACGAAGGAGATAATTGTTGACCGTCGCTAGGAAGCATTGTTTTATCTTTTTTTCTTTCTTATTATTATAATGTTAATAGAATAATACACCTTGAAAATGGTTCTGTTTATTTAGAAAGTTTTAGATTTTGGTGTTTAAATGATGACTTTCCATGCTTTCAATAGTCCAGCCCACAACGGGAATAAAGACAGTGAAATTATAACTAGTGCTATTTCCGCCATATTTACTTCCAAACAAGTAGTAAAAACCATTTATATAGGGTGTTTACAGAAGTATCACAGTTCTGAAGAAACTAATATCAAGCAAAATAATATAAGATTATGTGTTACAAAACTTATCTTGAACTAAATATTTATATAATAATTGCCTTCAGCAAATATTAACCAATATTTGTTGTATCATACATTTCTAAAACTGAATTGTGACACCTAATCAGTTTTTTTTCCCATAGAAAGATAAGCGTCTCTTCGAGTCGGGGATGTTGTGGTTTCCAAACAATTCTACTGTTTGTCTAGTTCTTTTTTTTTTCTTTTTTTTTCTTTTTTTTAGGTACTCTCTGTTTACAGAAATAATTCAAGAGCTCAAAAAGCCAACCGCTTCTTAAAGTTCGTAAACATAGACTGGCTTTTAGGCTCCTGTTTGTTCCTCGTACGTCTTTACATTTCTTGTGCACTAGTAGAATATTAAACCACCATTAGGATTAGCTCGTCATCTAACACTAAAACGTCCCGAGAATTGAGAAATATTTAAAAAAAAAAAAAAAAAAAATTAAAAACAGTAAAATAGTTTACTTTTATATGATGTTAACATATTATTATTGTTCTAAATATGGAATGATAACCAATATTTGAGATAACCGAGTTACTTTTTCTGAGTGATATATTTCATTGAACTGTTTTTCATGCAAGTGCAGATAAAACAGACAGAATCATGTACTAATAATGACCCTGACGTATTTTATCTATAGTTCTCGTCCAATGAAATAGATTAATCTGTACAAATCAATAAAGACTTGTTGATAAAATGCACCTTACAAATCCCTGAAGTCCGATGTGGAGCCTTAATGAGATATAAGATACCTCACAGTATTATTCTGTATTATTTTTACACGATTGAAAAGATCGTTTCAGGGTTTCTTTTAGTTTCCAATAAATACTGGGCTTCCACTGTATATTTCAAACCCAAACTATTCGCCATCGCACTGTGATATGACTAAATGAATTATCTTGAATACACCATAACGAATGAAAGCAAAACACTTGAACCTGGACGTACTCTCCTGGAATCTAATCATGTATCTTCGAAACTATTATTGGTATCAATATAGTTCACAGTTTCCAATCAATGTTTTTTTCGCTTCTATGATCGTATTCCTAAATATAATGAAAGAAATGGCAATATTTGTATACAAGTATTAGATTTGTCGTAGAGACCTCACGGACTATTAGGTTAAAGTGTTTCAGTAATCTTACAAGAGGAGTTTTAATGTTTCAAGAAGAGGAGTGTCATACCAAGTGGTTGAATTTGGGAAATGCGTTCTAATAACATTTGTTTGCTAGATTCAATCTTCTCATTCTTAATTATTTGGTCGCAATAAAGAGATAAAGATAGATGTGCCACTTAGTATGCCATTTTGGCTTTGAATTGTTTGTGAGTGTGCGACGAGTCGGTGATATATCAGCAAATCTGAGTAAACATTGTATTCTATTTATAATTGCAGATGTATTCCAATCTCAGTATTAATCCACTAATTATTTTGTATATTCAATTGGTGGGGTCACACATTCAATTTGTGGCAACCTTATTTAATAACATGAATGCCATACGATCATATTCTATCAACGGTCTTATCGACCGAGGATGACGACCAAGGTAATAGCGTACAAATCCCACCACCTCGGGACACCTGAGCTGTGAAGGTGCCCTAGGGCCGTAGTACCTCGCCATAGACCCCTTTCACCTGGGACCTAGAGGTAGAGGTTTACATAACCGAATAGTGTCGGAATAGATTCCGGTGAAACCGAGATGGCGACACTCGACTCCCAGACCGCAGCCTCCGCATCTCTGGTCACACAGTCCTCGCTCTGCCTAAGAGCAATTATTTTTTTCAATTTTCAAAGAAAAAATACAAACAGGTCTCGTTCAAGCACATCCTTATTAAAGCACATTCATGGCATTAAAAGAATCGAAGGATCCATCACTTCGCCCCTGCAATGGTATCTGCGACGGAAATCTACAGAGTTAATATGTTCTTTCTAAACAACGATTTTGAGATATTGGACCATTAAGAAGCTTGAAGAACTTTGAACTTGCCATAATTTTTATTAATTTGCAAAATGATAATTGTATCAAAAATAATCTACATCGTTTCATAATTTTCAGTATTGCACTAACAACTCATAAAATAGAGGTTTTAGATGTACCTGTCAAACTTTAAAACTCCCAATCAATTAGATTGGTTGATTTTCATTCGATTGATTATAATTTTTTTCAATAATTATGAATTTCTACCAAATATGCAAATTTTATATTCATTTTAATACCTTTTTCTTCAGTACTGCACTTTAAGCGTTGAAGGTTAATAATTACGATAGAAGATACGCTAAAATTTGAAGAATTATAAGACCCGGAAAAATATACAGAAAACTGAAATTACATACAAATTACACTAAAAGTAAAAAAATCAAAAGTACTCATTTAAGTTAAGAAAATATTTTATAATTATTATAAATTAAATTTAAAAAAAATTAGAACACTTTTTTAAAAAGTACTGATTATACCAACTTTTTCCTGATAATATGCTAGCTTGATGATTTTTCCTAGGTATTGGTAGAGGATACCAATCCGCAATACGCTAGTGTGTCGAGTATTTGCAGAACGATTAATAGAAGGATTAACATTCAACTAGATGAAACTAAAAAAAATATTGTGAAATCTTAAGTTAATTTGATTAACAATGAGCATGGAGAGCACGGTGATTTGTACTAAAACTATTGCATAAATACGTAATTATTTATCCTTTACTTATTTCTCGAAGTGCAGATAATTTGCTTTTTATTTTAACTTTAAATCTTCATTCCCGCGTTTCAATTAAATAAGATAATAACTTAAAACATTGTCATAATCTGATTTCTTATCTTTATCTTTTTTTTATTACTTTGCAAGGAGTGTGAAAATATTGTTTTTTCTCAATCCAATTTTTTTTTATTTATTTTTTTTTTTATTTTCAAGCTTTAGATCTTGGTTCAATATTTGCTCAGTGATCTTAGAGCTGTACATTCCATTGCCATCAGTAACTCATTGCATGTTTAATTATTTTTTTCTCTACAGCAACTGAAATATTGATAGATTTAGATTTAGTATTATTAGTTGGGTTAAAACAGAATAACATGCACAGCTTAAATGAAAATTGATAATAGTAAATTCTGCAGTCCTTAAATTATATATTTTTTTTTTTTTTTATAAAATTTTAATTTCGTGTTATTCCCTGACTGCCAAAGATCACAAGAAGAAGGTTAGCGGTATAAGATTAAGGAGAGACAAGATCAATAGAAGGAAGCGGCCAAGAATCAAGGACCACCCATCTCTTCCATAGTGGCCCCCGCTTCATTTATATTCCACTTAAATTAACCCAATTCCCCATTTAAGGGCACCCTGCTCTTTGTTGTCCTGTCTTGTGATTACCGCCAGGTCCCCTGTTTTATTTCAATCCTACCATCCACTCCGCTGTTCATTCTCGTTTGTCACCCGACTTTTTTTGTGCGTAGCGTGCTGAAGCGTCGGTGTGTAAAGACGAGTCAAGAAAATTAATTAGCTCCTTTCTTTACTACTCTTTCTTTTAAAACCATTATGTTATAACATACTGAATTTATAAATTACGTTAACTTAAATAGTGTATTTAGTGGGAATTTTAATTTTAAATTCATCAAACAATAGATTTTTTAAAAAACTAAATGAAGAATAAAAATCATTTTTATTTATTTATTAAGATCCACACCTGCTTATAAAATAAAATAAGTAAGTTTCTCTTCCGATTTTTATGATGCAATATTAAGAAAGTACGCTTTTGATCGACAGACCATTTATTTTCAGACGGTGTAAAGAAATTTTAATAATCGATTGAGAAGTAAGATATTAATATTTGAACTGTTAATGCGTTAATGTGGGAATTTAGGTCATTGTGAGTGATGTTACTGGTGATATAAGTAGGATGCAGCCGAGGAAGGTGACACTTCACTTAGCAACCTCAAGTCTGTAGCGGCGTCCGTTCGAATCCGATATTGGAGGAGTGACTTTTATTTCCACGGAATGAAAACTTATGATTGGTCACCTGATTTAAATATTTCATTAGTAATTATGAAAAATAAGATCCGAAGAAGAACGATACGATTATTTTTTTTGCTGATATTTTATTGTCGTTCTTATTGTAATTTTTATAAATTATTTCATAAAATAAAATAATAGAACTTTAGTAATGAACAAAATAGGAACTAGATGACACTTATTCATCAAAAAAATATTTGACGTTTTGAAAAATAAAATAAATAAATCTATTTAGTTATAGCTATAATGCGAATCATAAATAATAAAAAAAAAAAGAAGGATAGAGTAGGTCTGGAACATTCCCCTAGGAGTCAACACATTCTCAAAGCCATCGAACGAATTAGAAGACGAAAATAGTAAGGCTGTACAGCACTAACACAAACATCCAATAACACTCTGTTCAGCTCTTAATTTTCTTAAATAATCAAACATCGGACGGAGGTTTACTTTAGTGAAATTGTAAGCAGAACTGATTGTGTCTTTCAACCGCTTCTTTATTGAGTACGATTTGGTAATAATAGATCGTTTATAAATTAATTATAAACATTAATTTATAAACAAATAATTTATATACACATACTATTCCAACAACGCACTTCTTTTTATCACAATTTGATTGAAGATTATTAAAAAAACATTCTGCGGAAATTTATCCTTTTCTTATTAAACAAAAAATGACCACATTGTGGACGTGTTCCTAAAATAACATGTGGAAAGTGTTAAGTCGTTTTACTTCTAAAATGTACCTTTTTTTGGAATGGAGATAAAATTGTAGAATAATTAATATTAGCTATTTTAATAAGGAGGAAGTAAATCCGGTTTATATAACCGAAAATTGATCGAGAAAAATGTACTCATTATTACTCCTAACACGGCAGCAAGAGTCTGTTTCAGGCCTTGTACATGCTGGAGTGATTTCCACCTAGGGGGTTTGTTTTTTTATTTATTTAACAAAAATAATCAAAGCTATAATTATAAAAGACTGGCCGTCATTTAAGTAAATAACACCCCTCCTGGGAACAAGGCAAGACAAACGTGCGGTCTTCCTGTTAAGTGCCATATAATCGTTGAGATTAAAGCTAAGATTCTGCAAACAGTTGATTACTGTAAGAAAGGTGCTGAAGTTAATAACGTGCCATTTTGCTGGTATAAAGTTTTTACGGCCTAGAGGATCCGAAGAAAAGGGAATACGAACACGTTTTTTGTCAGGGATCAGGTTTCGGTCATCCGTGGAGAAAGGACATTTTTTTCTTCAAACCTGGCCTTTTACTATCCTACTTTTGTTTAATGGCTGTTTAATGACATATTTTTCCATGTAATATATATGTTATAATAATAAATAAAGCACGTTACTATGTTAGCTAAAGGTGTGTTAAAGTGGAAGGGATTGGCTGGTATTATTTTAATATTTTAAAATAATAATTTAACAATAGTAAAGTATTACAATACTATTTACTGAAATTAATTTTTAAAGATTAATGTTTTTGTTTCATTCGCGTTAACGTTTGACGAATTAACACTTGATATTTTTTTTGCGATTTAGAAGCAAAATAGCATGTGAGGAAGCTATGCTTACTTAAAAAAAAAGTTCTTCAAATCAAAATTAATCCTAAGCTAATCAAATCTTTTCTGATTTAGTTAAATTTTGAAAGTTAAAAAAAAAATCATTTCAATAAAATAAGCTGTTATTTACACATAATTACAATTATGCATTTGCGCAAGGATTTCCTGACCGTAGAGTAACCCTGTGCGTTCTTCAGAAGGGTTAATGGATACAGAAAGTAATAGACGAGTTGCTGCTCTTTAATCTTATATATATATATATATATTTTTTTTTTTTTTTTTTTAAGATCGGTGCAAATGGTTCTTATTGTTATAAACTTATCCTACTTTTTGGCTAAAATAGCGGTCATGTCAATGTCCATATCTTAAACTTGAAATATTAATATCATATCGACTTCACATTATAAGAATCATATCGCAACACTGTGCACAGCAGCACGAACAAGTATATGGTAATTTATCGTCTTACTGTAACAATATGATTAGCTAACATATAAACTATTAAACATGTCCCCCGTTGAAGCATCAAAAGGAGATGTGTATGGAAAAAATATCTTTATAACAATGGGTACTGTGTGATGTGCGCCTTCAACCTAAGGCCAGGCGTTAGTTCACTTTTGACTGGCTGGTTGGAATTGTTAGTGGACTGTATTGAAATTCATTGCAATGAAAATAAAGCATCAGTAACATAATCTATTGAGTAATTTACAGGGGGTGTATGGGTAGCATAAACAAAACATTTATGGTTAAAGTGTGGTAATTAATGTTGAATAGGGGTCTATCAAAACTATAGATAAGCATATAGATGATGATGATGGTTGGTGATGGTATAAATCATATGTTGAAGGCAGGTAACATACTCTTGATTCTTTCTTCTTCTCCATATCCCCCTATTGCCTCTCTCCTCGGCTGCCAGTGGGCACTTCAGAAATGTTTCTACCCACTCATGGTTTTCCACCGAATTAGAATGAAGAAAAGATGCTGCTTGCCCAGAAAAAATATGGCTTTTTCTCTCTGCTTTTGGCAGCTCGCTAGGGAGTGTCTATTATTTTATTTTGTTTTTTTATGGACAAATTATGATTAATAACAAATGGACAGGTGTTATTAATTGTAGTTAGCCACATGCTTATAGTGTGTATTTCTTGCTTATAGTAGTTCAAATCTTCCGTTTAAACGGAACAGGTATAGTTCTCCCATTCTTCGTCACATATATGTACATAAAATATAATATTTTTTAGATTAATTTTTATTAATATATTCTTGTTTGAGAGTGGTTTAGTTTATTTAAAAACAATATTTGATCCTTTTTCTCAACTTTATTCTTTTTAAAAACCTTCCAACGTTTGGACCACTTAGTTCATTTTCAAGGATACCTACAAACACTCCTTTTAATTATTTTTATAACAATTTCATTATTTCCTTCACTTACATACTGATTTCTTTGGTTCTACCTTTACTTTGTTGTCATTTTCTCTTTTAAAATTCTTAAAAATGCAATTAGCCGGCATTTTTAAGAATTTTAAACGGTGAGTTTGTAGGTATCCTTGAAAATGACCTGAGTGGTCGAAACGTTGGAAGGTTTTTAAAAAGAATAAAGTTGAGAAAAAGGACCAAATATTGTTTTTAAATAAAATAATATTTTTTTAAATAATAATTCTCCCAACGCCAATTTATGAAAATATGCTCACGAAAATGCATTATAAAAAACATGCATTTAAATTTCCAACAATACCAATTAATACAGCTGGTAATGATCCTCAGATTTCATTACACAATCACCTGAAAAAATATTTCAATCTACAGTATAAATATTGTTATTATTTTTACAATCAACCAATAATTACTATAATATTATAGTTGAATTCTCAAATTTGAGTGATTCCACGACAAGCCTTGTCACAAGGCTTGTCGTCCTTGTAGAGTTCTGTTAATTTGTTGCAAAAATTAAATGATTAAATGAAATTAAATTTAGAAATTCCTTTATATCTGAAAAATTTACAAGTAATTTGAATGGTAAGTATCATATTTGTTACGAACTTAACAGTATCTCTCTGTTGTATATGTCCCATAATTTATGCTAAGAATTCAGAACAGGAATTTCATACAATATATGAGTCATATAATATGATAATTAAATCTAATCAATTGAATACTTATCAAGCGTAATATTGATTAAATAAGAATTAAAAAGAATACAAAATCTAGAGATACAGAAGAAATTTAAAGTTACTACAAAAATAGAAAACCAAACAATCCAATACCAATGTAAACAATGGTTTTAAAATTCAGCAGGTTTATAAAAAAAAAAAAATGGTTATTTCATTACATTTATAACAACTTACTATATTAACTCGCAAGAAATGGTTAACTATTAAAATACATTGTAATGAGTCACTATTTTTTTTTTTAAATACGAAGTAGAAATACATTTTGAAATCTTGTGATACTTTTAAAAAGTACAAGTACTTTTTCATTAAAGCGAATCTTATGGGACGAGTTAATTTTTCTAAATAATTGTCAGGGAAGTATATATTATTAATAAAAAAAAAATTGAAATTAAATACTAAAACTGAAATTTGACTTGTGAAAGGCATAGCCAATTCATCACAAGACCTTCTCCAACACCATTAATTAACTGTAGGTGTGTACATCGTTCCTCGAGAGGAAGGCTAATTTATTTTCTGCTATTTATCTTAATGAGGTTCCAGATAAAAGATAAAAGGTATGCAGAGCTCCTTGTAGTCTGGAAACCGTTTTGCAATCTCAACTTTAAAAAATGATCTTATACTTAGTCTAAAGTTATATTAAAATATGGTTCCAATTTCTATATTCTTTGAACCAATAATTTGTTTTACCACAATTTTCAAAAAATATTTATTATCAAACATATAAAAAAAAAAAAAAATACATTTTGTACAACTACCAAGTAACTAGATTTTGAGTTAAATGTGCTAGCACGTTAAGCAAGAATTAAAAATCATTTCAAGTCTGTGATAACAATAAGTTTGATATATATATGAGTGTGTTGAGATTTCTTGGCGCGTTGTTTTGTCCTATGGTGGGTCTTTATATTAATGTTATATATTCTGGTCTGCATTTATGTTGTATTTTTCTGCTCCGATGTTGCCCGAATGTATAAAACGTTAGTAGGTTGATTATTTACTGTTATTTGAGACAAATGGGCAATTATTATTATGATTAAAAATTTTCATCTAATTAAAAAATTACCTATAAAAGGTAAAATCAACTGTCCGATTATTAGACATTACTTAGTGATTGCCTATCTATAACTAAGTATTATAATGTTAGTAATATAGTGGTCAAGAAAGGCACAAATCGTAGAAATTTTTTTATTAGTAAATGACCTCTCGTCTCATTTTGGAGGATTGAGCCTAGAAAGGAGAATGATTCCTACAATCATCACATTAGGTCAACTAATAATCTTCCTACATAAATTTTATGTTTTAATAAATTTAAATCATTTAAAACTAAAATATATTATCATTTGTTTGTTTAATGATACGAGATAATACAATTAAAAGAAGACAATCGTGATATAAATATTTATGAAATTTTCTTTTTTAATACAACGGTCTCATTATAAGATGAAACCTGATTATAACGATATGGTAGTAATTTAATGTAAATGTTCATCAAGAAACTTTAGAAAAAACGCAAGAATGAATTGAAAAAAGGAGTAAGACAAGAAGTGTACATTGCCTTTACTCGTGTAATGGTTTTTATCCGAAGCCACTTGTCCGGCTAATGACGGGCGAAGAGGCGATGTCGAAGGGTGGTAGGCAAAAAGTGTCCCCTCTAGATAAGAAAAACTGCGGCTTTGCCTTATCCGCATGTCGGCATTTGTCGTGGACCTGGCTTTTTATCCTCCCACTTGCTACACGTGTTATTTTAATTGTGCCAGGATTCCGCGGTGACTTTAACGGGCGGAAGGCGTGGATTCCGCGGTGACTTTAACGGGCGCGCCCACTGGCCCGGCGCTTGGACCGCCCGACACCCTGCCCTTACTGGGATCTATCTACTTTTTGTCCCGGCCATACCTCCGCTTCTGTGAATTGTCATCCGCCATCTCGGGCATACTTGACAAGTCGGCTGGTACAAGACTCTCGCAAGTTAAGAAGAAAAAATAAAACTGGAACGGATACATCCTTCAGAAGCAGTCCTTTTCTTCTAGTTTTTCTTCTTTTAAGAAGCTTGATAATTAAGCACGGCAAGATCCCAATAAAAAATATCTTAAGTCTTTTTAATTTATATAGAATTAAACATAATAGTGTAGATATTAATTCTCTGTTCAATATCTCCAGGGAATATTTATTTAAACCTATCTCAGGTACTAGCTGATCAGCTTTGAAAGTCGTAGGAATATACAGACCATTTTGATATTATTATTTAGTTATGTAACTGTAATAAGAACAGTGAAACCCCCACTTGAAGTGCAAAATCAGCTTCATGTATTCATAAATTCTAAACGCCCGACTGTCAATTAGGTATATCTTAAGTATATCCCAAAAAAGTCAGCCAAGTGCATTGGTGCTTTATTTACCATTTTTAATTGGCATGTATTTATTTGTCTTGTTGTATAAAATCTACAGGAGAAGCCGTGCATGAAACAATTGCCTAAAAAAAATAATAAGAATACTTTTGGGTATAGTGAAGCAAAAGTGATGGGTGGGTATTTGAAAGCAACTAGATACCAACCTACACAATCCTTAAAAATGTCATCAACGGTTAGATCAATTATGGTCGTACACAAATTTGACTATGGAACTAAATTTGATTCTTAGTGTATAAAACGTAAAATGCGAACCAGTTTTCAATTCTGAAGACATAATTTTTTTTCCCTGCGTAAATGCAAAGCTTCTCTACTTTCGGATGCAAATCATGGACTTAAATATTGGCATATAGGTGTTGAAAGATTATTAATTTTGAATATAAAATGAATACAGCCTACGATTGTCCTGTCTACCGTCCTTCAGCAGAGTTCCTGTACTTTCGAATTCAACTTTGGCGACAAATCCTAAATGATTAAGGGACAGAGGTCCAAAGAGCTGCGAATTTGGAGGCAGAGCAATCAGCTAATTGGCCCTGCGTTGGCGAGCTGTGAAGTAACGGTTCCTAAGACCAAAGCAACCCAAGGCCGGAGAAAAATTGAAGCTTCCCACAGCCACCTGTTTACTGGCGTCTTTGAACCCTCAACAGCAATTAATCTTCCTCTCAGCTTATCATTTTTTTCAATCATCATAAACCTTTGCAAATTCGGTATGTATGACGGTGTTCTCACGGTGTACTTTTCATATTTTTTTCTTAGACTGTTAATTCATGCCAGTGCCTTATGAGCAATCAGTTAAATGATTTTTAAAAGGCTTTTTAATTTTACAACCTATTATCTCCACTATAACGCCTATAAATTCGTCATTTAATAAATAAGTAATAGATGGCATTAGAATTCTAATTATAGTTTCTTTTTTTCTGTCTACTCACATATAGCCAGTTTACAACATCGGATTTCGCCAAGTACCACTTAATTACCGAATGTCGTTAAGACACTCACGTAGTAAGCCTTTATCTTGTACATGGATACATGAGACAGTGCCAACTATCATTAAGGATCGTCTAAAAAGGGAAGCGAGGTCAGAAGGATGGGAAAGGTCGATGGTCCATGGCAGCCTCAAGCTTGGGAACAAAGGATCTGAGAAGCGAGAGGGTGAGAGATAGGAGAGAGAAGAAGGCGAGGGTGGAGGGGCATCCTATGACGTAGTAAGATGGCGGAGAACCATGTAATTATCCCTCCCTCCTTCTGATTGATGGTGCCGCCCTCTCGCCCGGTTCAGGATTTGGGTCACGCTTACGGACTACTCCCAGCGTAGAAAACATCCGGGACCGTTCTCTTGCAATGGCAACGTCAGGAGTTCAATGGAGTAGTGTTCGAACAAACCACCCCTCACTGGCCTAGTCTCTCGGTAGAAATGGAGCGTTCTTCTAAGATTGATTTCGATGTAATGGATGCTGGAGATCATTTGGAATGCAAATGATAAGCTGAAATCAATCAGACATAATTCAGTACTGAACACTAAAGCTACTTTTCCACTTATTACCCTTTGACGATTTTAAATCAAAAATGGATCTTGGAGAGTGAGTCATGTAATCCGAATCAAGCGATTTTCAATGCTAACGTTGGATAACCTGCCGCAGAGACTATACAGCAACAGACTATCCATAACGTTATGCTTAAGTTATTGGAAAGCAAAATGAATGTCATAAATTGCGGAGAATCCGACGGGGAACGGGTATCCATGCTTACATTTACATAAAATTATAGATGTTTTAATAGAACGTTTATTAAATACCTCCATATACAAAGCGATTTCTGATACGGTCTGCTACTGACTGAAGGAATATTTAGTGAAGAGTATTAAGTAAATTGATATAGCATGTAAAAGAGATGCTGGGAGATAAGTGAGCGTCGATTAAAGTAGGTAAGAGATCTGTTAATAGAGAGCACCCAGGGACCGTGACAATGATTCTGTTAACAACTATATTTTATTCATGAGGCTTGCTTCAATGGGGAGGCTACTCAACCTTGAATTATTTACTACTGGTAATTAGGCTATCAACTTTATTGCTCTTCGACAACATCCTTCAAGGAAGTCTTCTTAGGTTCGAACAAGTGTCATTAAATTACGTCATTCGATATGAAAGATACAAGTCATGGAATTTATACTTTATGTAAGGGGGTATTGCGAGGTAGCAGCCAATTATTGCTATGATAAGTTTCTAGTTTATGGCAATAAATATCATTTTTTAGCTCCTTCCATTCTCTGTAACTTTATCTGCTTGTACAAACAAAATCTAATAACTCAAGACGCCTTTGCTTTCTAAATCCGAAATGAGGCAAAAAGATCCGTAATCTTAGTGGAATACAATTACTGTATTATTTAATACAAGTAAATGATCGACAATTTTAAATGGATGAATTAAGTATCAATAAAAATTGTTATAGTTACTACTGGAATTAAAACAACCTTTTACAAATAGAAATAATTTGTGGAATAGTAGAAACTAATCATTTTAATCATTCTGCAGGGCGTTTTTCTATAATCAACTAAGTGCTCTTTTATTCTAGTTCACATTCTTCCGTCTGAAAGTTCTGGATACTTATTTGAATATTACGTCACAATATATAAACTGAGGCACTCAAATTTGAATTTAAAACTGCTAAAAACAAACAAAAAGATAAAAACTTAGTTTAACATGACCGAAAAATATTTTGACATTTAACTCCGACATTTTTTTTTTTTTAATATCCAATTAGTTGGACGTATTCTGTAGAATAAATCAAGGAATCCGTTTTCGTTTAATCTGCGAATCGAAGAGAGGGTATATTTGTCATAGCATTTATAACATTAGAGAAATATATCATTTGTTTGGATTAAAAAATGGAATATTAAAAAATGAAGGCGGGCCATAGATTTCCAGCCTTGGGCCGAGCTAACAAATGGTCTATAATTTGTCCAGGCGAAGCTACTTTCCCTTTAGGCGTCCCACAGTATAAAAACAATAGGCCCTGCTATATTGTATATTTACAGTATGGCTTCATGCCTCCAATGACCTTCCTTTTGTTCTTGTCTTCTGGGGCCTAATCATTTCCGTCCATGGTCGGGGCTATGTTACGTGTTTTGTTTCATTTATATAATGAAGTAATAGGATATCATTATATTATGAAAATGTAGAATGAATTAGTGCAATTGTATCGATAACTTACTTCACAGTGTAACTATAATCACAGTATATAAGAACATTTCCTCTAATATATAAACACAATTAAAATTATATTTAAAGGCTCTATCTTTTTGGAAAATTAACACAATTCAATTCATTTTTTGACAGAACAGATTTAGAACTTAGACCTGAACAGATTTCGATATAAATTCTAAATCTGTTCTGCCAAAAAATTGATTGAAAAGTTGCCATTTTGCTAAAAGAGAGAACTTTAATTGTATTTTTCGTGAAGCTACTTAGCACCACTGTGAAGTAAGCCACCAACATATATTCTGTCTTTAATCTGAAATTAGTTTTGTTTTCGATTGAATGAACTGAGAGTATACTTCCTAACATAAAGAGAAGGAAAAACGAAGTTAGCTTTTGTCTGAAGAAATATTTTGAATTTAACAACTTTTTTTAAAAAACCATTTTTATGGTTTCCTGCAGAGCATAAAGTACAAGGGTGAACTTTTAATATTTAATTAACATCTTGAGATAACAAATATTGTTTTCGTCATAACTATATAATTTGACTATATAAGCTTTATAACCATAAAATTGAAATTGAAATGAGGCTATTTCTTGAATGAATTTCCCCCGGCCGGTGGAGATGAAAGAGAAGTCATTTCAGGTAGACGGATTAGTGGACCAACTCGGCCTTGTGGATAAGATAGAACTCACTGGGTCCTAAGTCCATCCTCCTATCTAAACCTTGCCCTTAAACTGCTCATTTTCAAGCGAATGCTTTCAAGAAAGTTAATCCAGAAAAAAATGTTCATCAATTAGATAAAAAATAATATTAAGTGACAGAAAGGAGGCTAGTGTAAACGTATCGATTATTTTTGTGTTTAAAATTCAATAATAATTCTGGCATTAATATTCACAACGAAATAACAAGAGCTGATGGTGAACTATGTTTGATTGCCCAGTAATGTCGTAGTGTTTCACTAAAAGATAATTTTAAAAGGATTTACAAAGGCATTTATACGATTTGGAGCAAACAAGGGATAGAAATTTTAATTTTTTTTTTTTAATTAGACAGGGTTTATGTACCTTCTGGCTTAAAATAAATCCACAAATAGTTTCCTAAAAAGTTGCTAGAAACTATTATAAGGAAGAGTTACAATAATAATTTAGATGCTATGTATGTTTAATACTAAGTAAACATTGAGACTATATTGGCCAATATATTTTATCGATATAGTTTTATATTAAAATCCTTTGGAGGCAAGCATACTGGACTTATAAATCAAGAAATCGCGCGATTTCTTATTTACCTAATACATCTTATTTACGTTCATCCTTCAATGGTTTACACTCCTAAGAGATATTTTATCTCTATCATTATTAAAAAAAGAAAAGAAAAATACGCACGAATGCAAGATAAAATGTAAATAAAGTATTAAAAAAGAGGTGACAAGGCATTATCCACCTGACTGGGACAGTACAAAAACCCGCGTGGGAGTCGGCTTCACTTCTTGCACTTCACTTGCTATGATTTATTGGCCACATCATTACTTCACCTTTCTCACACTCTAAACCTGTCACCTGCCGTCAGAAATTTCAGTTATATCGTCTCCGATATAACCGATAATTCATAGTGTGGTTAGAAACTTTTAATTAAATTTGGAGTAATTTTACATAAAACATAAAAATTATCGTTACTTATTAAGGAACCAAATTTCAAAGCAGTGATTAATCTTAAATTATAACAAACCTGCACTTATTATTTATATAACTGAGGAATATTCTAACCATAGTTAATCCGCTTACGAAAATTAATTATAATAGAGTATTAAAAATATAAATTATCTTTTGTTAGTAAGTCAAATTTTTATTGAATATGTAAATTTATAGCACATATTTACCTGAGTAAAATTGAAGATTTCATAAAAATATACACACACATACACTAAATAAATTAAGAGGGTAAATTAGGTTGAGATAAATAATTTGATTAAATAAAAAAAAAAAAGTAATATTAAAATAAAACAGCTATTTTTCTAAGATATGATTTATTTTTACAGTTCTTGAGATAAGGAAGGTAGTTTAATAAATACTCCTTTTTATAGGGGAAACAAATATATAGTAATATCAAATTAGGAGTCTGCAATAATAAAGACATAAGGAGGCCATTTTGGACCGATTTAAAAAACTCTATCTCAAAGACTATTCAGTCTACACTGGCCAGTTTGGTCTCAAATTGTAGAACATTTGATTTAGTTTATAACTCAAAAAATCGCTTCTTCGCGGTAGAAAGCGGAAAAACTAAAAAAAATTGCAAAATTTCCTTCTTTTTGATATTTATTTATTTTTTTTAGTTTGTACACATTTACAAACATGCCCTACAATTTGATATCAAATTAGTCTCTGTAGACTTATTAGTCTTTCATAAATTCTTTATCAAATGTTGGCAAATGTAAAAATTTGGTTAAAAATGGATTTACCACTTCATTGCAATTCTTCTCGGAAATATTTTCTTCCAAATATTTAAAATAAGAATAAATGTTATAATGACTAAAGAAACTTAATATATAATTTTTTTCATGGATATGTTTCGTTATCCCCTCAGTAACAATAATTTATTTAATTATTCTATCATAAAAGCTCTCCCGAGTAGCCTCCGCTGCAATATAATATCAACTCAGGAGTTAGCTCTGACATTGCTTTGCTTGTAATATATCTGGGTCATTTTAAAAAGCTACAGAAATCTGATTCTTGTGCTGCTCTTGAAAATCTTGATGTAACGCGATACCCAACTGCTCTGTCCTAAGGAACCTGTTTCACTTTTTTACACTGTAATGAATCTTGAACTCATAAATTCATTCGGCGAAAATAAAAGTTCATTTCAACCGCTTCTAAACATGGTCTTGTGTGTCCTGTTATATCAGAGGGAGTCGTGTAAGTGAGCTTATTTATAACGACCGCCCGTTCATGAAAAAAAAAATGAAAGAGAAAATCAGCGACGACGTAACATGACGAAGTTCTAGTGCTCTTTACATCAAGGGGAGTTGATATAGTATCGGTATTTAAAATGTGAGTTATCCCATAATATCGTTGATCCATCTAAAGATCCTTTTCCTTTCAATAGTAGATTATAGATTGTAAAATATTTGCTCACATAGTTTTAAATACTCCTATTCCTTTAGCCCAATCCGTTCGATATTTTAAACTGTTGTTCAATCACCACATTAATTTAAAATTAGAAAACGCGAGGAAAATATAATGCACTAAATGTTTACATGTTTTAATAAAACATCGAAATTATCTCCTATAAATAAATTGATACTCTATAAAGCAGTACCTAAACCTATCAGAACACATGCCTGACTCATAAAAATTCATTTTTCCAAAACAAATGTCTCAGAATTATTAATAACTATTCATATTACACTAGAATTACTAATATGCATTCAGAACTGCATATAGTCACCATACATGAATACATTTACATGTAATTTTGCACTAAACCTTTCATTAATAACCTATATATGAAATTATACCAAAACAACAACCCGTACACATGAACACAAGGGAACCAAATATATCTTATTGTAAAATAAATCAATAAAATATATATACATATATATCTTATTTTACTTCAATATCTTTTTTTTATCTCTTTCTTTCAGTTTTTAACAAAATGTAAAATATAGTTGATATGTAATAAGTAGCTAAGAATAATATATTGTATCAGAGTGTATCCCGAAAGAATCTATTGTAATTATTGTACATATTATATATAAGATTAAAAACTTTTCTTTATAAAAAAAAAATATATATGATTCTTATCCGTGTACACCTACGTTATGGATCAGTCATGAAATGAATGAAATGAAAATAGCCTTTTATTTATGCAATTAAATTAAATCATTATAAAATATAATATAAACATTTAAAGGAGATAGAGAGGAAAAATAAATAAATTTATATATACAATAGTTGACAAAACATTAAATTCAACCAATTTTCTATTCTTCCTTCCTCTCTCCTCTTCTTTCATTATATCTTTTTTCAATAATAGTGAGTTTAGTTTAACGATTACCGGGCCATTTTTATTTTTAGGGTTAATTTTCCTTATTTCTGTTACGTCATATGGTCGAAAGTTTGGTATAATATATTTCAGTACTTCCATAATCATGTTATTCATTTCAGAAATATTTTCCCTGTCTAAGCCAAATATTATTATATTTCGTTTTCGAATTACATTTTTCTCCCTTTCTCTAAAAGTTTGAATGTCCGTTGTAAATTCATTAAGCTTCGATTTTATATCTGTTATTTTCTCTTCTTGTTTCATATTTTCGTCTAGTTTCATTTCTAGACTTGATATTTTTTCTATTAATATATTGAATTTTTCTTCTATGGTTGTCATGATGGTATATGGTATTTAGAAGATATATTTGATATAATACAATAATCGATAATTTGGGTCAGTCATAAAGATCCACAAACCTTGGATTTCATTTACTTTTGAATAAGTTAGTGATCTCTTTCATTTCATTTCTCTGTTACATATTTTTTTCAAATATATAATAGAGAAACGAGGAAGAAACTTCACCTATAACGAGAACATGCACATAGGTTAATTAATTCTCGTTGTAATGACACTTCAGATTAATTTCTTTTTCACTAGATGTCCTTGGGTTAGTCGACTAAGGCCTACCCCGCGATTAAAAATATTCCTTTTTTATTTTTTTTTAAATCAACCATGGGTTATTTTTTAATTAATTTAATCAACCTAGAGGTAGTACTAATGTAACATTCCCTCGAGTTAAAATGAAAATTAAAGATACAACGAACTGGGACGCAAAGTGTACAGTCTAGAGATACAAGCCACTTGCTGTTATGCAATATATTTAAAAATAAAAATTGTTGTGTTATACATTGCTATTCCATGTTTAACCTATCTAATCAACGAGTTAGTTCGATTTTCGTAGAATAGAATGACGTGTATGCGTATCCTAGGCGTAGGTGTGTAAGAGACGAGAGATATGGAGGAGTGGATATATCTGGCAGAAGACTGGTGTATTTACGATCGCTCGGACAGGACCGGAGCCAACCTGTTCCTTTGTAGGGGGGGAGCTTTATGTTTTCAATAAGGATCCTAATAGGCGCTCCCAGCCGACCTCTCTCCGTTAAAAACGGATTATATCCCGCCTTTTTTATTTCTCTTTTTTTTTTTTTATTTCTTTTCATTTCGAGCCTAAGGCCGGCGGGGGGCGCCGCGATGTTTTCAGTACGGCTAATACATGACTTGAGATTAGGTTGATGAACCTCTGGTATGGATATTGTCCATCCGGATTTCGGCTCTTCTACATATCGGATCCAACGGTTTTGAAACATCCTGGGTTGATAGAATATGATGCAGAAAAACATAATGATTGGACTAAGTATGAGGAAAAATATTTTTTAAAACAGTTTTTCGACTAAGCTTCAATACGATTTTAAGGCTTTTCGTTTGATAAGCCCACTTACTATAACAATAAGTCCCAGTAAAGGTATATTCCACTGAATCGAGGTGTGATTTTAATGAGTTTATTATTTAATCATAATAAAATATAATGAACGTTGCCGATAGCTCAATTATTCAACTATTAATTATTATAATGATTTATTTGTGATATCCTAAATGTATTAATGTATTCTTTAAATAATCCTTAATCAAATTATTTTCTTTACATTACTTTTTGTATTACTAATTTACGTATTTCCTCTTCCCGTTTCTTGTTTCTAACGTCCTGAAGCAGGAGCCTATGTAGGAGAGTTGGCCGAAGGTCCGTGCGGTCAATCAGCCCGAGGCTAAAGAGGCCTTCGATTCTTCAGGATAGTTTTTTTTCCAAGATATATTCCTGAGAATTAAATCATCACTACAAACAACAACAATTATGCAATAAAAAGGAGATGAAATAAGAACTTAGAGATGCTTAACTTATGTAGCCTTCTATCCTCTCAATGAAACGAAAAGGAGCCCCTACTTGCTTGTTCTTGTTAAGCCACTGCTATGAAGAACGTTTACAAAATAGATTGAAACTCTGAGCATAGATATTTACGATGATTCTCCCTCCCACCCGGACCTAGATTTTATCAACCAATTAAAAGTAGATTGAATTGCTAAACATTGAATGGTCTATCCACCAAACTACGAACTGAAGTAATCCTTTCGACTTTTCCATTGGTGATAAAAATCACATTCTGTACTAATGACCATTATTAATCACAAAAGGAATTAATAAAGAATAAGACAAGTTAAATGATTGATTCGGATTTCTTCCACGTAAATCATTTGAGCGAAAAATATAACATCGGATCATTTTCCAGTTCAGAAAATCAAACAAAAAAATATATATATAATTTAATGAGAAGGGAGCAAAATGTTGGCGCAGACGCACCGCCAGAGAACCATCGGTAGAATCATCTATCAAAAGAGAAGGATGGAGAAAAAGAACACGTGTGATAGATAACTTTTCAATCCATCATCTTGGCCCATTCACCCATTCAATAGCCATTATTGAATTACTTTTCACTGCATCTATTTCTATCTCTTTGTTCGAATGATTCTCTTTGTCAATTCCTTACCTCATCATCCCGAGGCAGTCAACATTGTTTGCAATAATTACCTGTGGAGAATCTTGATTCTCTTCGTGTTTTTACCTGGTTGGTCATGTTACGCTGATTTATAATATATGTATTTTTTAAAGCTATGGTATAGATGAACTAATTTTATGTAGATCGTTTCCCACCCTATAATTACAATTAACAAATGTAATTAGATATATTAAATATAATATACTTTTATAAGGCTTTGTGCTCAATAAACGTATATAAAAACCAAGTTTAAAATAAATTATCTTAACCTTTGTTAAATAATTTCCGTAATAAATTAATTATATCAATCATATTGTCAATTATAATTATATATTTAAAACCTCCTTAATTAGAGGCCTCAAAACACAAAGTTTCGAGTACTTGTTCAGTTTTGGTCATTTAAATTTTGTTATCTACTTTTCTTTAAGACATGTGACTTTATCATGGTTTCTAATTTTAACTTATTGTTCTATCTTATAATAAACTGTAGTATAAAATAATATTATCATAACATATTTAAATATTTATTAATCATATAATTTTGTAGGATAAAACTTTTATAATTTCGTCATTAAAAAATACTCGAATTTGGTTGATCCTAACAACTTTGGCTGATCCTTGAATATCCGAGGTAATATCAAAATTGTCTACTATGACAACGGTCCCCAAAGTGAGATGCTCCAAGGGCATGCCAGGCGTGTCGTAAGCGAATGTCACTTTCTCAAAATACTATTTAAAAAAAATAAAATAGACAGTGCCTTCCAACGTTTACTTTGCACTACTTTTTCTTCTGATTTTCTTACCTACTCGACCACTCTCAGAATGATTGTAGAGACATTCTTTTACTGTATTAACATAAGAGTGCTGCAAAACTATTTTAGCCCAATGAGAGTGTCGAAAAGTATTGTTAGCCTAAAAAAGTGTGCCGTAGCGAAAAACAAACGAGAACTGCTGTACGATGATATATTAATAACACAAGTTCTGTATCTATAAACCAAAGAAGGAGAAAAATATGACAAATCATTCCCCTTATTGTATTCCATTTCTTTTTTATTTTAAGATTATCTCTACTTTTTGGAAAACTAGAAAGTGCGAAAACGTTACTACTTATTGAGTAACTTCTTTGGAAAGTGGTGGTTATTTAAGAGGACTTACATCTCGTACTACAATCGTACATAGAGCGTAAGAGGTGCAGTTTTTGGTGTTGGCTATTGTAAATGCTGTCACAACATGGCAGATATACAGCCGAGTGTCATAAGTCAGGGTGCCACTGCTTCTTTGTATGCCACTGAGAGAGCAGGTAGCCGACTCTTATGATCCCATTTTCGAAATATCATAGCGTGCGGCCCACCGTTAACCGGCTACTGTGTCTTCGAGGAACGGTATAGAAAACTAGGCTCTCGAGAAAGGAGCGACTATTGTCTCGTAACTTACAAAAGTGCAGTAAAAAGAATGTGAAAGGCAATAAAACGACGAAAAAAAAAGAAAAAAAAAAGAAGTTTTATGATGAATGATTATTATATTTAAAAATAGAAATACGAAGCATTAAATGTTTTGAATTGAGCTATTTCGTGATTTTAAAAACATAAGGTTCTTAAACCCACTGTGCTTGATTAATTCAGCATTTAGATGAAAAATATCAGAGCTCAAAATTTGAGTTTTGAGATATTCAAGACTTTAGGGTATGATCCTATGATCTTTTCAGGAAGGCATAATAACTTTCTCTGCTAAAAAGTAGTCAGTCACGAGCATATACACTTATTTAAAATAATTTGAATTTAATCTACTCGGAAATTAATACGTAAATTGTTTTTGTGTGGTGGGAAGAGAATGCTTTAAATCACTTTTTTCCAACGGCTCTTTTGATATTTCTACATGCTAACGTGTTATTTGAAAAATCAAATATATGACGATTGTTACATCAAGACATAAAAGAAAATGTAAAATTAATTGATACTTTTAAAAAGATCCTTACTCCCAGGTCCATCGTTACGGGAAGGGATAGGTGGAGCGTCATCAAATACCAATGACTCCAAAAATCATGAAAGTTGTGAACTTTGAGATTAGAAAACTTGCTGTTAAAATTTAGGTAAAACATTAAACCGTGGTAATTATACTTAAAATTACTCATAAGCACTACTCGGAAATATCAGTTCCCAACAATTAAGAAAAGAGCGAATTTCAGGTAACACTCCCCAGACCTTCCTGATTGGGAAAAAATTAAATTTTCCCTTCCTTCCCCTCAAATAAGGTGGGAGTATGAGAGGTTGTCCCCCTCGGCCTCATCCAATTATTTGAAAACTCAAAAAGTAGCAAAATTTAACATTTGAAGCTATTTCAAACTGCGAAAATTACTTGAAAACATTTTACTCAAAGAGTTAAAGATTTAAATCTAATAACTATATCTCTGAAGTTGAAAAATTAAAACGTTCTGGGGATTCCAACTCATTAAAATCCAATGGGATAAGCAATTAATCATTGTTGGATAGCATATTTCACCGAAATAATTTCCAGGAAAATTTAAATCTTATATGTTTGTGAAATGCGGTAAAATTTGAGATTTGACATCCCTCTTCTCCAGCAAATCGTAACGACACTTCTGCCTACATCGTAGGAGATCGCTGTTTAAACAAGCAAAAGTTTCAACTTGAAGGCTGAGAAAACATGGCGATGCCATGACAAAATTCAGATTTGGCGGCAAGCAATCATCACATTCTTCCAAATTACTAGGACCATTCTTTATCCATGGTGAAGAACTGTACTTTTAGATTTACTTTCCTTTAAATTCGTTTTCAAGTATCCTCGTCAGTAGTTTATAATTCTGAATTTGGAGTGCACGAACTCCATATGCATGTCTTAAGTTTATGGTTGCAACGAAATGGGTAAAAGACGAGCTAGAGGAATGTAACGAGAGGAGCGGAGAAGTTGCCTTTAAGTTTAATTATCCACAGTGGACCGTGGGAAGAGAGGCGACCTTTGTCTTGTGACCTGTGGGAGGACAACAAACACTGCTCTCTGTCACTCTCCTTACAATGGTCAAGCTCCCAACTCTGACAGGGGTGAAAACCTTATCCAATCAGTTCCGATACTCAGAAAAACCTCTCCCTCTTTTACCAAAACTTCCACTCTTGTTAGATCCTCTTCTTCGCATTGTTATTCAGATTTCAATCGTGTCCTAGTTTTTTTTTCAAAGGAAACTAAAATGCCACTATTACCCTAGATATATAACCAAATATATTGTGCTATATATCTAGTGTGATTGTGGTATTTTTTTAATAATTTAATTCCCAACAGTGATAAACCGCAAAAAGAAAATCAATTATCGAAAATGATAGTAGTGATTCAACTAGCTAACCACCTGGTGATCAATTTTTACTTTCTGATGGAATTACTGATAGCGTAAATCTTGTTCTAGTTTACATGTACCCCTCTTCCTATTCTTTAACAATTGGCATTACATTTAGCACTATTTATTGTTTCAAATTTTCATTCTTTGTCTTCTATAAAAACTATTTTATGTAGATATTCTATTTAATTTTTCATCATAGACGAGAGAGAATAACATCCCCATTTCTCTTCTAATACTTATGAGAAACAAAAGGGTATTACGTACCCCTCATTATGTTACTGGAGGGGGTTCATTGGGTAGTAGTGATTTTTTAATCTTAGATTTAAATTTAAATCAAAAAATCATGCACACCTTAATTATTTTGCTACAGTCCAATTTTTGATTTATTTCCATAACCTCCTCAAGTATTAGTACCTCTTATCGTTTATATGGAGATTATTGATTACTCTCTTTTTTTTGGGTCATTTGGGTTTGTCTGTCACTGTAAGTTCGGTCACATAATGAATCTGATCATAATTATAAAAAAAAAATCATTATTATTTTTCTTTCTATATCGATTAAAGAGGGTTAATTCCTTTTTTGTATGAGAAAAGTAGGCAAAACGGAACCGAAGAAGAGAGAAAAGGTCCAGAACATTCTGATCCGTTCCCACCGCTCCCAATCTTAAACGGATCTAAAAAAAATGTAACTGTTATATAGATACTTAACTCCTTAACCTACTTCGCAATTTAACGAAAATGTCATTAATGCTTGAGCAATTGAGTAACAAAGATCACTAAGAAGTAGACCCTGAGGCGGACATACTGAGGATTACGCAATTCATTCATGCTTTTCCCACCATACTTGAAACATACTCCTAATCCGAAAGTACTACTCACTAAATATTTATTACCACATTCAAAATGTATTTCATAAAGGTAGACAAAACAACACAACACAAATAAAAAATACAAAATAGGCCTCTGAGATTTATACTTTATGAATGACTACCACCGGTTTTGTAAAAGAAAGGACGGGTGCATTGCCAGTACTTAGCACCTTCCCGTAAGGTGTTTCTTCTCACGCTACACAGTTCCAATCATTTCCCCCTTTTTACGTCACTTCCATTCATAACTTTGTAATGTGGTTTACACAGTTTTGACTCCTATCTGTGAAAATCGCGGTTGTTGTTGTTGTCTGGGACTTTAGGGCGTAAAACCCTAGGTCATCAACGCCCATTGAAAATCGCGGTATATCAATCGCTAATTCTACACAACAGTATTAGCTAATTCCGGATAATGCATATAAATAAGATAATGCACCTAGATAATTCCGGTTGGACTTATTCTTTATATATTTAATTTATAACATATATTTAAGCTCATAATATTTATATATGTCCCCGGGTAACAGATAAGAACCATATTTTGTATTTGAACTTGTAAATAAAGGGAAGTATACTGAACTGTTCCATAACAGAAGATTTACTTACCTCGAGCAAAACATTTTTTCTTTCACAAATCATTTTTTAATTAATATAATTTAAATTCTCATTATTTCCCTACCACACCGAGCAGTGGAAGTCGAGTGTCGCTTTGGCGGAAGTGGGCACGCCATGGCGCCAAGGTATTGCTGTCAAAAACGCACCCCTAATGCGGTGCGTTTCTCACCTTGGTGCGAGCACCTCTTTGGTGTTTGTTTTCCTATCGGCCAGGTTTTCCCTTCAACAAACTTCTTATCATCTTTTATGACCTCCTGCCCCTTTCTTCGGACCTACTCAAACACTAGCCTTCCGCTTCCTTCTTCTATAATCTGCTCCTGAGTCCAAGGCCGTGTGGGTGTGAATGGAATAGGTCTTAACTAAATTACAAACAAGGGTACTTTAAAGTTTAACGACAGGAAATCATCTTCCATTTTCCTCAAGTGATGATTGTCTGCTTAGGTAAAAAAAAAAAGATTGTTTAAATTTTACAAGCTAAGCGACGCGAACATATATTTGTTATCATAAGTTTCCATATTTGTGATAAAAACACAAGTATGCATAGGGTATCTCAAACGTATTTAAAGTGATTTAATTAATTTTTCGTTATAAACAATATTTATACAATTACCAAAGAGCTTTGTTCCTCTATAGTAAACTAGAATATAAAGTTATTGTCTTTGTCGTGTATGTCTCACAATATTTTAGAAGTCGGAAAGTTCATCATGTATATACAAAATACAAAATCATGTCCGTTGAAGTTTTTTTCAATGATGATGATAGTAAAGAGGGAAAAACGAAGGAAATTGGATTAAAAAAAATTTGGGTTTACACCCAGCACATTATTAGTGAAAAATTTATCATGTTCAACTAATATTTTCTCTTCTTTATCTTTACATAACCTCAAAGCAATATATTGTCCATGCTTCTTGAAATCCTCAATAGAAGATTCAGATTGTTTATTAGCAATTAACTCTTATTTTTGTTTACGCGTATGAAACCCTTTAGCTAAGTTATTATAACCTGAGCGCCTAAACCTTTAATATTGAAAACTACCTGGCTATCTTGATCAGATGAGTTACTACTAAAGTTCGTTGGATGAAGGAGTCAAATCTTTGATTTCAGAATTATTTTGACCGAAATTCCCAACTCCTTTAAAAATATTTTAATTATTGTTACTTGAAATTATTTTTCTAAAGGTTTTAACAATTTTATGTATTTTTCAAATTGAAGAAAATACTAAAAAACTGCCAAGTATTTCTTCACCAACTCGAATCAATAATAAAAAGTTACTATGATTTTTTAGAGTTTCTTTTATAAGCTATAAAAAATATTCTAATTTAATGAATTTCCATTTTCAAAGATTTTCCAAGTGGATTTGAATATTTTACTTACTTGTTAATGCGCATGGCATCAATCTGTTTATTTGTATTCAAAAACAGCATTATATCTTTAAAATCCCAATTTCTTAACTTCTGAGGAATAGGCATTGGTTTGAAATTTTAGCAAATTTTTTTTTAGTTTAATTTGTTACAGCAATTTTTACACTTTGAAGAAAGTTCTCAAAATTCAAATTTTTTAATATATTTGGGTTTTAAACCATTGGAAGAAGGTAGTAGAGTAGGTGATGACAGTTCTACCCCATCCGTAATCCACTGAAATAGAAATTTACCCCTTCAACAGTGCATGTGAAACCAGAATACTGCAATTAATGAAAGGATTGACGTCAGCAAACTGAAAATTACCCGAGTTAATTATGGTTGTAATAGCACTCCCGGTATTATATACTTCATCACATTATAGGTAATTACTTGTCATTCCTACAATGAATTAAAAGTTGTGGTTTCCTTGATTTTTTAACTTCCTTTACTGCCCTTGCACAACATATCAAATTATCTACCTTGCTCCATGACATTTAGAAGAGGAAGCTGGTCTTAACTGATGGAGCAAGTTGCTGGTTTTTAGTTTCACTCGTAACAATTTAATAGTTGCACATTAGTTAAAACGCTAACTACACAGAGGTCGCTCTACGAGTTCCTCATTGATATCCTAGCCATAATTATAGGACATATTCCTGTATTAACCATAAGTGTATTCGTTCCATACGTTTATTTTAACCTGATTATAAAACGGAGAAAGATATTAAATATTCCTGTGTTAATATTCCTCAAATTATTGCAGTTGAAACAGTTCATGGATTCTTTAACTAAACAATGTTCCTGATCTCCTTGTCAGTAACAAAATCCACCTTTTCAGTATATAGAAAGTTCATGTTGGCTTGTCGCAGATGGCTAGTCTTATCGCTTTTCAATGTTTTTTTTTCTTTTATTACCAAATAAAATATCACCCAATCTTGTTTCTTTATCGAATGCATCGTATAAGTTAGCGGATATAAAATCTTTGCTTCAGTTATTGAGATATCTTGTAACTCATATCAGTTACGGTATCTGGTTGACCGAATGCCTCAAATCTATTCTAAATTACTGTTTTGTTGAATTATTGTTAAGAAATCCTCCTTAGGACAAAAATCATCCTTGCAGGATATAATAAATAACGCAGAACCCGATTTCAATACCTCAAAAGCAACGATCCCCATAATGTATCTGCAAGAAACTGCAAAGAATTGGAACTTTATTCTTGAATATATCATTAGAAATTAAATGAAAAATAATTGCCCCGCCCTAGCTTACAAGGATTGCTTTATCCAGACAGTCAGTGAGTCCTAAAATACCGTGTCAGTATATAGTCCTAAAATACCGTGTCAGTATTTAGTCCTAATATACCGTGTCAGTATATAGTCCTAAAATGCCGTGTTCTTACAAATTTAAAATCCTAAATAATAATCGAATTTTAAACCATTTTTTTTAAAAGCTGTCAAGCAGTATCGAACTTAATTTTAAAGCTGTTGTTGATTATAAGATTTTCAGATACTAGAGGTTAAGTTCAAAATGTTTTCACTTTCCATACTAAAATTTTTATTATTTATAATTTAAAATGTTTTATATAAACAATCGTATTTAGATATGGTGAGATTTACATATCGCTGTTTTGCTTGAACGGTTGCACATCTGACAAAAAAACAGATGTATTTTAGGCATTTCATTGATTTAATTCTAAAGTGGAGTAAATTTATAACAATTCTCATTGCTTTAGGAAAGCCTTTGGAGTACCCATTCTAAATAAAATTTTTTTTTGTCAGATTTGTTACTATTCAAGCAAAACTGCGACATATACTTGATTGTTTTCCTCCATGGAAAGCAGTGTGTTGTACTTCTGGAATGGTTTGAAAATATAACGAAAACCCAACAGATTTTTCCATATTAATTACGAATAAATATGCAGTGCATAATATGTAGGGAACTCACTAACACAAAAGTAGTTCCATATTAAATTTATTACCTCTGTGAGTTCGTTATGAAACCGTAAGCTTTAGAAAACGAAACTGACATTTCAAACCCTACAGACCTCTGTCTTTCACAAGGCAAATGACACTGCGTATAAACTTTATACTTCCGTCAGATATCGAGTTTCTGGTAGAGATATCTTCATGGTAAACATGGTAGACTTAACCTTAACAAAGAGAGACAGACGAACAAGTATAAAAACAAAGCTCCGAAAGCAAAGATGGGTTTTTATGAGAGTGCAAGAGATTCCAGAGGCTTAGCGAAGCGGGTGGGCCGAGTATTTTGACAGGGCTGAGGTAGGCAGTGGTATCGCCTTAATTGATGTCAAGGCGATGAGGCTCAGCTGTTACCCGACACCCCTAATGGGCTCCCGATATAATCCTCTCTCCTCTCTTATGCTCGATTTCCTATCTCCGTGTCTTATCTTCCTCCGTCGATACCTCTTCACACATCTCCTCCCGTTCATTCATCGCCTACCAGCTGCTCACTCGAGCAGCCCAAAATTATCTTCACATCGGGTAAACAAAACCCCTCATCATTCACCTTTCTTCGCTACCCATATTTTTATATGGCTTGATTTCCCGTAATAGGAAACTAATATTTTATAAGTAGTTATTGTTATAACAGCCTTCTAGAATCAAACATCAATCATCTTCGTATCCGAAAATAATTTACAGAACTGCTACTGCTATTTAGGAACAATTGAAGTGCTCCTTCTAAAAAGATTATAACTAACATTTTTTAAAACCATTCCTAAGAAAAAAAAATCTTTTCTATGACAAAATTAGCATATTTTTGTTTTTGTCCAATAGGCCCTGTGTTAAAAATAGTGAATGATTCATTGTCATCTGTGAGATTAGATTGGAAAAAGTTTTTCAGGCTAGAATTTTTTTTTTTTTTCAATTTTGTGTTCCATTTCTATTCTTTGCCTGATCCAATGGGGTAGTTGAGTTCCTGATTCAACCTGTACACTGACTGCTCTTATTTAGCAATTATCTCCGCATGTTAGTCGATTAGGAAAGTAATAGTATAGATTCACTTAAGACGGTTTTAAATTATTCAATATTTTGTGTCCCTATAATATTAAAAAGAATAATGTAAAATCTAAGTTTTTAGCTTATTTTGTATCAATCACTTCATAAACCTTTTTTTTTTTTTCAAAACTGTTTAAGAAAAGATGTAATAAAAAATTCAATTTAAGATAATACCATCCACAACAAATCCTGTCATATGTAGTCAATAAACAACTAAGTTTGTTTTTATAGTTACTCTAGAGTTTTTCCAACTTTACTGAACTAGTTTATTTGTTTTGTGGATTTAAGCCACTTATATTTTATTTCATATTCAGTTGGCTCTTATTGGAAAAATGAAAAAAAAAAACCTGTACAACTATAACCCATGATGGACCTTGGATCTACTATTTGATAAGAAGGTACTTGACAAACAGTTATGAAAGGAAGTACTTGGTCATTTCTGACATACGGTGGTTCGTGGGACCGCCACAGCAATAATTTGTGTTGAATGTGGAAAAATATTATTGAGTGAACTTTTGCAATATGTAAATGAGGCTATGAACTTACGAATTCGTGTTTAGGACTGATAAGTATCAACTCTTTACGGTACCAAGAATCTGATGAGCCCAATTCTAAACGGGTTAAAATTAGTTGAAAAAATACAGATTAGATATTTTTTTGGTGTAACATTCCGAAGTAAACCCTACTAATCCACATCATCTAAAGGTTTGGTCGTTCATAAAATACCATCTTTGACTATCTCCTTGAATATCCATTGTAGGATCTCATAACTAAGTTTTTCATTAGGTCTTTACCCTGTCAGAATATTTTTTTTTCTCCAGTCAAACGGATTCTGTGTATCTGATAGGATCACTTTTATAAGCTGCCATCCCGATAACATTCTGATGGAACATCCGAGAAATTCTTCACTGTTCCAATTTCTAATTTCAGTTTATTGTTGCCTGACGGTTTATCGCTGAATAACAAATAAACATTCAATCTGCTCTCGGTGATTTATTATCTTCCTTATTCTGAGTAGGAAACATAAAAAAAAAAAAAAAAAAGGCCTTCAACAATGAAATAAGAAGATAAATATGCTAAACTCTCATACGACCGCAATGGTTACGACCGGTAAATGCATAAATCGCAGTAGTAATACAAACATGACTATATGGTATTCCAGTTGTCTTTATATAACTATAGCAGACCTTTTGGGTTCTTAAGTATTTTTTTTTCTCTTTCTTATTATCTACTTTCTTCAGTATAATCATTTGTGAAAAAAATATATACAAATATCTCATTAAGAAGGAAATGGGTTCGCTGCCTTGTTAGCTTAAAGTGCCAACTTTAATTTGCATTTCCACTCTGCTGTATTAAGGCAGCATGTTTCTTTTGACGCGAAACGAAGCACCGGTAGTTAGCTTTGTAAAATATGATTACAGTTCTTGTGTACTTATCATTAAAAATAAAAGACATTACTAGCGTTTTAGATCTGAAATGGTTCTGCTGCTATTACCGTGACATAGGTTACGGATCTTCTACCATTTTTATTTTAGTTTAAGCACAAATAATTTCTCTTCCCATCCCTTCAGCGTTTTCCTTTTTCAAATGTAGCTTTATTTTATCAGTCACTGACAATTAGTGATGCCTAAATAATTTGCATCAACCTTGAAAAATCCAAAGATTTGACCGTAAGCAAAATTGAATAAAAAGAAATCCTTTAGCCACAAACCTGAAAAGGAATGTTTAGAATAACACAGAATTTGATTTGATTAATTTATGTTAGTATCGTTCTTTAATGCACCTAAAAAAAAAATTAATCATTATACCTTGACGAAAATATATATATAGTTTCATACCAATTTTTTTTTATGTTTATAAGGTTTTATTTCAAGATTCCGTAGCTCCGACGATTAATTGCAATAACATCAAGATTATTACCTACATTATTCATTCTTAGTAAATTATTTAATCAGAAGTTTAACAGAAATGTTTCAATATTACTAATAGATATCCTGTTCTAAATTCCATAATCTTCTAAAGAGCTCGACAAGGTTCCAACATCCTGGAATGTCATGGGACTGACCTTTACTTTTTGGATGTAACCTTAGTAGCTGAGTTGAGTCGATAAATGATAGTTGAGGAGAGAACTAGGCATTATTTACACCCCGCAACCACAAGGAGGTATAAAATGACAGGGGCACATCACAACGGGATAAATATATTTTTTTCTTAAATATTTTTAATTGTGGTAGTTGAATTTCATGTCTATGTACTACGTAGATACCAGGCTCAGAAGATGAATGGGAAAGCACAGGTATACTTTACTACTTCCTTCTTTAAATAATGCCTCTACTATTTAAGTTTAAAAACATCACACAAACCGTAACTAATTTTTGTTACTTACCAGAAACTTTATATATATCTAGGGAGAGCAGAAAAAACACTATATCTCGGAAAATGGTCGAAACAGGTTCACGATATAGAACATTTTGAAATCGATATGGCTCTTCCACCAAAATATTTGTTTTCCACCGTTTAATAGTTTAAACAATCTAATAAGCATAAAACAGTTGACATCAGAAGGCCAGACTGCGAGTGAATACAGCACGAGAGAATAAAAACTAAATTACTGACTGTTACAAACCACATCCATGACGAATCTCCAAATTGATCCGACCTCAACAAATGCATTGTAGTTGTGTTAGTTGCCAGCACTATTTTCCATTAGGTACTGACAATTGCATAATTTTGTTACACAAGGCCCAGCCCCTTGGAGATGTATTCTCTACATTGAACACCCTCGCATACTGAGCTGCGGGTGCCAAGCATAAATGTGGCCTAAGAGCACCCAGGTAGAATAACGGTATCGCTAATCGTGAATGTTGGCCTGGACTAAGCTTTGTTGTGGTTTTTCTTTGCCATAAAATAACTATTTGAAAACCGCAAAAGGCACCGTCAAATAGTGATTCATCGTCGTCAAAAGTTTGTGACGTAGGGTTTCCGTTTCTCATAACTTTTACGTTATTTTTGAGTTTTACAATCCTAACTCATAAAATGAAATTTCCAATTAAAGATAAAGCACCACCTAAAAACTTTTTCCACCATACTTATTTTTCAGGCTAAGGATTTATCAGAAAAATAATTATCCGCAATAATATTATCCCTAAACCTTAAGAAAATTTATAATTGGCATGCCGTACTGAAAAACGTCTCATTTTATTTTCTTTGTCCTAATTGAGGGACCCGAAAGCAATGGATAAAATGACTACTTGAAAAGAAGGAAACTGAGAGTGAGTAAAGAAATTTGTTTATGGAATGTTTGTGTGCTCTATGGCATAGGGCACAATAGAGGATAGGAGAATGACAGAGCGTATAGTCAGTATATCTTCTTTCAGTTCGCTACGGGCAAATATTTTGAAAAGAGGGCGGCTGAAGACAGGTGAGAACCGTATCTAACCTCTACCGGTGTCACGCTAACGGCCTCTCTCTACACTACTTTGTTAGTCCCTGTATAAACACACACACAACACCTCACCACAAATACTTTAAAACAATGAAATCAACAACAGCTCACATAAGGAAAAATCAAAAGTTATTTTAATATTTTTCCAATAGGATGCAATACACATTGAATTTTAATAATAGTTGTGAAAATATCTTATCATCCTGCGGGATGTTAACGATCAAGACTTCTTACCTTTTTATGGCTGCCTTATTAGTCATTTATGAATATTTCATACAACCTATCCTGGAAAATAAGGAAATATTTTAGTAATAATGAGTAAGGTAATTTCTTATCAATGACACATTTGCCTTATTTTATTACTTATATATTTTTTAAAGAAATTAATCTGTATATAATCATCAAATATTATTAAACAAACTTTAATATTTTTTACATCCTTGTTCATAAGAGTTTTGAAGAACATCATCCCAGAATCCTAACAAATTATTAGATAATCTAATCTTACCTACATTATCATATTAATAATAATGAAATACCATAATGAGCCACCCAGACCTCCTGAATTATTCTTCCGTTAACCTGTTCAATTTATTGCAATCCAAATAACTAAATAATTCACGGGCTTGCTTCATCCGACTCTGTCTCTGGCAAATATCCAAAAGCACCAAACTTAATCGAAAATTACTCTAGATCAATATTCCTTAAAATACATCAATTTACAAACGGACGATACGTAATGAGAATCCAATCTTTAGTTTAGGGCTAAAGATGGAATCTGGAGATTTAAAAAAAAAATTAAATAATTAATATTAAAGTTATGAAATCATTTCAACAACCAATAATCACTAAAACAGTAGGTGTGAAAAAGTTAACATGATACAATTATATAATAAACTGTTTTTTCCAAATTATATTATTTTTTGTTTCGATAATTTTAAATATGCCAAAATCTTTACATAGGATTCAGAAAGCACGGTAATTTATTTCTTTTTCTATATCCAGTTTGGAGAAAGGCTAACTTCACATCCAATTACTCGAAATCGGATAAAACTTAAAAAAAAAATAACCAAGAATTTATATAGAAGTTCATTTTATTATTGAAACCTGACAGATTTCCAATACATACTGTTCATAGTGATTTCCTAATCCTCCAACAAGCATGTAGAAACTGAACTTAAATTCACAGATGTACTCTGTAATTCACTCTTGATATTAAACTTGGTACGGCTGCTACTTAAAGCTTTGTTCATGAGCAAATGTTAGACGTTTCTTCCCAGACATTTCATGCATGCTACGACGAATTTTCTGGATCTTGAAAGGTTAAATAGTTCAAAGTTATTTTAAAGAAAGCACAGATACTATTTCATGCAATATTAATTTTTCACTTTTACACGGTTCTTAGGGTGGAAAATTATTTTTTTTAACGCTAATTTTTCCCCTAATAATAGTAGATTATTCCTTTTTCACGCTATGTGTCATAACAAAAGGTTTCCTGATTATAAAAAATATCGTGAATGTAAAAGGAAATCGCCTTTTTCTCCTATCATTATATTGCAGCTTATCTCACAAGAAATCAGTTAAGGCCATGCGATTTAACCAATTCTGTTAAGTGATGTGAGAAACATAGAGGAGGTAAGAATGTTTTCAATTTCCTTTACAATGAGCTTGACTCCATCCTATGCTAACATTTCTGCAACTCGGCAACAGGTGTCCACCGAAAAATAACCTGTACCCAATAACGGTAAACGACAACCCGTTGTTTTTGTAACCACCCAGTTAAAGTGATCCCTGGAAACTGCAGTTTAATCTCGGTGGGAGCCACAAGGTACCGTGCTCCTAGTGGTTCTTTCGGGATGATCTGGCGGCAGGGACCTGAGAATAACACTAATTGGCACCAAGTCATTGGAGTCTCCTGAGGGAGGATTATGGAAAGATCAGTAAGTACCTATCTTGGGCTCCTGTACAGGTACGGTGCACTAAGTGTTTGACCTCAGGATGGTTCCAGGTATTGCTTTCGCAGTTGACATATCCTTCTGTCAAACTGTGAGAATATCCTTGGATGAGACCACCAATACTCTTAAAACTATAAATTTGTCTACTATTTTTCTTATACCTATGTCAAAAATCTGCCCCTAACTTAATCATTTCCGACCCCCTCTTCACCACCTTCTTTATGGTAGCTTATTAATATTCCTCACTAGTTTCCTCTATTTAACTTCTAAAATTGATTCCCTTCCATTTAACCATGAATTACATTATAAACGAGGAGCTCCAGTTCAAAGTTCATATTGTCCATATTCTGGCCAAATATAGACAGAAATTCAAAGTATAAAATGTTTTGGATCGTATTGCTTATTTCCAATGATTTACAGAGCTTTGAAGTTTGCTATAATTTGCAAAATATTTTCTGATAAAATTAGAAAACAAAATGCATTTTGATCTGGGAGTCCTGAAATTCTTTTTCGGTGCGTATATCACAACACTTCCACTTACCACCCTACTTCGAGTAGAAATTAATGTTCTCCTAAGTAAGTAGGGTTACTGAAAGTTATGCCTTCGCAATACTTCATCTTAGTATACATTCCATAAAGTTATGCCTTCGTAATACTTCATCTTAGTAAACATTCCATAAAGTTATGCCTTCGGAGTACTTCATCTTAGTATACATTCCATAAATAGTTACCCGAAATAAAAATTGAACTAGTATCATAATAACCACGGAAATATGAAAACATTCATAAATTAAGTATATGTATGCTCGTAATTAAGTATAGTTATGGTTAATAGGAATCTACTTTCAACGGTTTTTTATACAAAAATAAACAGCATTTCACTCATTTAAGTTCTTTCTTATTGATTGTTTCTCTAAGTTGGTTTGTAAAATACAATGATAAAAATCTTTAAAAACAGCTATTAGGTGAATCTTCACAGTTTTGTTATATCTAAAAGAATAAAGTCTTTTCGGAATGAGGTGAATGTCTAAAAATGGCGGAGGCGGATTCCAGCAGAGGGTTCAATGGTTCAAGGCCTCCTCCAGCGTCTGGAGAACCGGCCCTTGCGGAGGAGTTAGCTACCGGCTCTTATTATAGGCTAGCCCTTCATTTGCTATTTCTCAAATTGTTGTAACATAAAATTATAAGCAAGTGAATTATTTTAAGAGTTGTAAAAATCTAATAAAATCTACCACTTAAAATACAATCACCGTGACTGATTCTAATTCTATCGAACTTGCAAACATGTATATATATATA